>NC_068937.1:91316512-91498000 GCF_016801865.2 Culex pipiens pallens | reverse complement strand
AAGGTATTTGTAAAAAATCAATATTTAACAAAACAAACCCTCTTAAAAATGAAAAAAATGCAAAAAGTTAATAAATGTAAAAGTTGTAATCGCAAGCAATTGTATAAACATTTGGATAAAAAAGCGATTTTAAATGCGTTTTACACTTGCTCACTTGTTTTGCAATCATTCGTTTCCAAAATTTCAAAGTTCTCAGGAAAACAAATATTGCAAAACAAAAAAATCTTTTTGTGGTACTGTACATCGGAATTTTACAAAAAATAACAATATTTTTCAGTCGATCCCAAACAAGCTAAACATGATTTTAAACCTCGTTTTAAACGCAGGAAATTGCATTTCAAGTTTTTTTTTCAGTTGTCGTGACGTCTACTTCCATTAAATCATTGAAGTTTTTCTTAAATATTTTTGCCCCCTGATTTTTTGGTCCAATTTTGAAGGGAAGACTATATAAACTTTGAAAAATATTTGCAACGGCCTTACTACCTTATAAAACAATATATTCTTCGTGAAACTATTGAAAATTTAATATGTTATGGTTGGATTAAGTTAATTTTAGAAAGATTATCCGTTATCGTCGATAAAATTATCGAAATAATGATAACTAATATTATCAAAGAATTTCTTTGAATTTAAAATATATTGAGAACATTATTGATATCTGTTCAAATTAATAAATGAAAACATCATTGATTAACTATCTACAAATGATACAATTCTGACATTTTAACTACAACTTCAGGCATTCATAGAAAATAATTGAAAATTGAACGAGGTAGTTTCAAATATTGTTAAAAGTTCTACACAGAAAAAAATATGTGAATTTACTCGACACGGAAAAAATGAATCACATGTAAACTCAGTTGATGTAAACTTGAAATTCGACGTAAACGGTTGAATCACACGTAAAATCATGTTTTTAAGTATAATTTGTTGCAAATTTACATCAAATTCTATTTAAGTTTATATGTTTAATGACGTGCAAAAGTGTAACAACATAAATGATGTAACGTTCGGAAATATTTTTTTGTGTGTACATCGAAATCCAAGTGGACCAATAATTTAGAACCATCTTTAAGGAGAAAATTATGATTTCGTTAAGGTATGTCCACGCATCTTTCCTCCCTTGTAGTTTATTTCATATGTGGTCCGTTCACAGAACCTTGCAATTATTTATAAATAATTTTATAAAATGTTTTTTCTTCTAAAGTATTCTAAAGTATGTTGGTTTTATTCGATAATGTTAAAGAATTAAAAATGTATCAAACCGTAATCCATGAACGGCCCCCTCTCAACTAAACCATGTGTTCCATTGACGGAAGGGAAAAAAATGGCCACGAAACCCGGAGATAAGGACGAACCTGGGACCGCGGTGGGTGACGGAACTGGCCATCATGGGACATTAGTTCCCCCTCTGGGTGGACCCGAAGTTGGGACACGTCCCTACTCGTGGGACCACGTGTTTGTGGGTGTGAGTGCGAGTGCGAGAGCGGGATGAAATTGGCCGTGTCCAAACGTGAAATAATGTGAATGGGTCGCGGAATCTGTTACAGAACCCGTGAGGGGACGGTCGTGGCGATGTAGGAGGTAGACGGAATAAAAACCCGGTCATAATCCATTAGTTATTGGAAAAGTTCGAATCAATGTGCGCTTGTGTGTGGGCGTTTGTGTGTTTATGTGTTTGCGGTTCGTCATTTTTTGTTGCACTTTTTATTGCTCTCCTTTCGCTTGATATATATTGATATTGGTGTGCAGCGTGTGTTTGTGTGTTTTTGTATGTGCGAGTGATTTTTCGCAGTTTACAGGAAATGAAAAGGATTATGAAACTCTCTGGCCAATCTCGCTTTATGGAATTGCTGCACTTTTTCCGTTTCTCGTCTCAAGTCAGTTGTTGCACAAGAAGGGATCCAGTTCAAAGGAGCTGTGTCTTCTTTTCTCCTAGAGTAATGGTGAAGATTGACTTATGGGATTAAACTGTGTCTAGATTTTGTGTGTGAAGTTTCCAAGTACCATTTTTTGTTGCGGATCCTTAAATGCAACTACAGTATGTAAAAAAGGTATTTACACCCCTTGGGCACTATGCACATATTGTGAATAAACATGTAAACAATTAAAAGTTTGACAGAAACCTAGTACTACGTTTTGTTCAGAAACTCATGCCAAACATTTTGCTACAAAATCCTCACGAAAAGATGATTTCTATAAAAAGTTATAAAACAAATACTATTACAAAAATCAAAAAAGGTGCAAAAAAAGTTTGTACACCTTTCAAAAAATTAACACAAATAAAGTTATTTGTTGACAAATCACCATAAATCCAGTCTACGAACTTCAAATAGGCATCCTTGACTGATTAAAAAAATAATTTGGATTGAATCTAAAGTTTACTAACTACTTAGTATAACAGTTTATATAACTCTGGAAATTCTATATAAAACTTATCTAAACTAAATTTTGAAAACTTTTATTTTTTTTATTTTTCGTTGGAATTTCGTACCAACCCGGAATTACGTCGGAAAATCCGCCGGCATCCGAACCGGTCCACAATTCACAAGTCAACCTATGTGGCATCGGAAAGGGCATAAAACCCACGTTTTTAAATACCTGGGCAAACAGTAAGTTTGATACACGAGAACAAAAGTTACGAAAGTCCATACATTTTTGGCAGGTTGCTCAAACAAAACCATAACAACGTTTTTGCCTAGGTATTTAAAAACGTGGGTTTTATAGAAAACCTAGATGTATGGGTATCAAAAGATCGGAAATATTATGCCCCACATAGGTTGACTTGTGAATTGTGGACCGGTTCGGATGCCGGCGGATTTTCCGACGACGTAATTCCGGGTTGGTACGAAATTCCAACGAAAAATCTATTCTAGCGATACAAAGACCCCCAAAACGGTGTTATACCCACTCCAAAATGTTTATTTAGCAATTCTATGGTAATATATTGACATTTAGTTGAATTAAAAGTTTTCAAAATTAAGTTTAGATAAGTTTTATATAGAATTTCCAGAGTTATATAAACTTTTATACTAAGTAGTTAGTAAACTTTATATTCAATCCAAATTATTTTTTTAATCAGTCAAGGATGCCTATTTGAAGTTCGTAGACTGGATTTATGGTGATTTGTCAACAAATAACTTTATTTGTGTTAATTTTTTTAAAGGTGTACAAACTTTTTTTGCACCTTTTTTGATTTTTGTAATAGTATTTGTTATATAACTTTTTATAGAAATCATCTTTTCATGAGCATTTTGTAGCAAAATGTTCGGCATGAGTTTCTGAACAAAACGTAGTACTAGGTTTCTGTCAAACTTTAAATTGTTTACATGTTTTATCACAATATGTGCATAGTACCTATTCATTAAAAACTCTAGATTTTTTTTATTTGATTGGATGGAACCTGGTAGATTGCACACAGCAAAAAATAATGTAAATATGGAAGCTGTAATTTTGGAAGGTTGAACATTACCTTTTTTATGATGTAATTTTACCTCAATTTAGACTGAAAAAGTGACATTACACCAGAAAAGTGGTAAAATTACACATTTTCAGAGGTAAAATTATAATTTTTTTCTGGCATAAAAGATGTACCCCTTCCCAGATGTAATATTACCATGATTTTTTTTTCTGTGCATTTTTTTAAATTGTAACTCAATGGTTCAATTAAAAATATAATTTTATTTTTGTTGGGTTAACTTTAAAAAACCAAAATTGACGAAGAGAAATTCCTGCAAAACAGGCTATATCAATTCAAGTACAATTTTGGGATAGAGTTCTTGCTACGGGCCCTGGTCCCCCTGCGGCCCGCAATGCCACTCTTGACATGAAACATTGATGTAAATTATGAGCAATTTATCGATTTGTGTATTTATGACCGGTTTTGTGCCAATCGTTACCGGGAATTGTATGGAGTGCGTTATTATTGGCGTTGATCGAACGCAGATGGAGGGTTTCTCTGGAAAGGAGCACAATTTTCTTTTTCTAAGAACGAAAGATCGTTTTCATTACGAAGTTTATTCCTAATAAATATGTTTGCGTTTTTTGACAATCGATTCGAGTCAACTTGGAGAAAAGTTGAGTCGATTTGGCACTATATTTCTCACTGGTAAACCACCAATTTTAAATAGAATTGTTCTGCTTTTGTTCCACTTCCCCAATGAGTAGGGTGGTGCCGGCTGTCAGTGACACCTGGTTGAATTATGATTCGACATTGTTGATTAATATTTATATTCGGTCGTCTGGAGAGTTTTGGAATGTGACATATTCAACGTCGAAATAAAAGTATGCCACGCAAAATAATGTTAAGCTAAGACCAAGATTGTGCGTTTAGGCCGGACGCAAAGGCACAATTTTGCGCCAGTTTGATTTTTATTATCTGTCTATCGATCAATCTGCAGAGGTTGCTTTGTTCAATGGTCGAGACAGGCAAGCTATAATGACAGGCGCAAAATGTTGCGTTTGCGTCCAGGCCGAACGCACAATCTTGTTCTTAGCTTTAGCGCCATCTTCCATCCTGAAAGCTGCCGACAGTGGAGAAAGAAATTCATTTCATCGCATTCGGAAAACTTTATCCGCTTGGCTTAACTTGTTTCCAAACTAAAAAGAAAATCAGTTCTTCTTCAACGGTAAATCAATCCCTTCCCAAGAAAGAAAAAAAACTTTCCCAAGAAACCCTACCAGAGAGAAAACCACCGAACCGCCCACGCGAGATCAGATCAACTCCTCCCTAATTGAGCTGCTGCCCGTCAGCTCTAGTCTACCTTGGGGCGCTCTTGCCGGAAGATGATGCTGCACCTGCAGGTATGCAACGGAGGGTGGTGGCGCCCCCCTCCACATGAAATGAAATCGCTGTTTCCTCTTTGCATATTAATCAAACCGTGGCAGCGGCCAGGATAACTTTGCTGCCGGAAGTCATGGTAGCATCCACCACAGGCAGGGTTACAACATCGGTTTCTTCTATGTACGCGAGAATAGTTTCAGGAAACCTCGGGTAAAGGTAATTGATATTTGGCCCCCCTTTTTCCATTACCCCGGAGTCAACCATCACCCGCCAGGTATTGGAATGAAAAGTAATCAAACAACCATCGATCACCGGTGCCAGTGGTGGTGGTGGCGGCTTTGGCCTGTCCCTCGGGGGCTGGTCCCTGGACTTTGGGGGCTGGTGGCCAATGTTGCGCGTGCGGCACGGTTGATTGGAGTTTGAATGCGCGCGCGGTGAGTGTGTGTGTGCGGATGGTGGGTGAAAAGTCTTTGCTCCTTTTCCAGCAACGCAAACCACGTGGGCGGCAGGAAGTGCTAGTAACGAAAGGACGAGATGATAGAGTTGTCAGCTGGATTGAAATAATCTTACCTTTTAAGTAATTTGAAGAAAGTTCGGTGTAATTGCATGAACAATGTCTAATCCATTTATCCATCCATTGATTTTACTTGCCTTACTTGCAGGTTTTGTAAAAAAAATATCAGCTGGTCTTTTTTTTCAAAATGAAAAACAGTTTTATAAAAAATAGCGTTTTGAATAACTCAAGGTTTGTAAAGTTTTGAGTAGTTCTCTACGATTTCGCAAATCGACTTTTTTTAATTAAATGACACTTTGTCCATACATTTCCATGCCTCCCATGCAAGCTTCTATACGGGCTGGTCGTACAAAAAGAGCACCGTAAAACGGGGTGACTTTGATAGGTTTGAGATTTTAACGCAAAATTGAATACGTACCGAATGGTATAGAATCATACTGACCGTGGTAGAGAAGTGTTCAAAGAAATTCTAGAAAAAGATTTCAATTTTTTTTTGAAAAGTTAGTTAAGTATAATTATTAAAAATATATATATATGAACAGCATTATTTTAATGTTCTCAAAGTGTCATTATTTTCGAAAGGAACATGATTTCAAATCGAAAAACGGCATGCATTTTCGAATTCTTTCTTCCACTAGGAGATGGAAATGTGAATAAAACGTACCTGACGCATAGTGTCAGGTAAACATGGGACGATGTGCTTGTTCGTTTTTAAGGGCAAAATGCATCGCGTGGTAGGTAAATTCTGCAACTGCAAGCTTTGAAAATCGTTATCTCAAAAAAATTCAATTCGCCCAACATTTGAAAAATTTATTATTATGTAAAATCGTCTGGGGAACACGATGGTGAAGTTTAATTCAAAATTTAATCGCATGTACATATACACAGAGAAAAAAGAGTTCCCAAAATCGTGAACAAGCGTTCATTAAATTGAGAACCACGAACAAAGTGTTCAAATGTCATGGTACGATTTTCAAATACGTACCATGGAATTTGAACACTTTGTTCGTGGTTCCCAATTTCATGAACGCTTGTTCACGATTTTGGGAGCTCTTTTTTCTACGTGTATTGAGAAAATTGCGTGTAAAGTTTTCAATTGCGCAAAATGCATCAAAATCTGATGACGCCATTCGATTGAGCGTCCAATTTTCTTTAAAAATATCTGTCGAGTTTTGCTCTATCATTTTTTGATTTCGAGATATGGCCATTTAAAAAAAGAGGTTTTTTGAAAAAAAATGACGTAAATCGCAAAACTTGGGGCGGTGCCAAAAAAGAAGGGGTGGTCCAATTTGGTTCAAAATAGGGATTCAGGCTCACCAAATTTGTGTACAGTTGAGGCGAAATGGCCCAAATATTATGTGTTTTTGCCTGAAACATAGATTTATAGGAATTTTCGGCAAAACTAATTTCTTATAAAATGTGAAAACTTTTTATTCGTGCTTCGAATTCTGTTTAAAATGCAATGTTAAACGAATAATTTTATAAACAAATTTAGCTTCAACAAATTTTTTAGGCAAAATTATGACTTTTTTTTACAAAATTTATATGTATTTTGATAAAAAGCTTATAAGCTTAGATAACTAAATATGAACATTGTTTCTCAAAATATCAGCAACCTTACTGATGGTATATTTGACGTAAAAATAAAATGTGAACTGAATCTGATTTTAACAAGAAAAACGGCGCCGGATACCCTTATTTACACTTAAAATTTTAGAGCGCCTTCCGCGGGATTCGCACCTCTGGATTGTGAGTCCAGTGCGCGGTCCGATTGATCCACGGGCGGGACCACATGTTTACATGTTTCATGGGACTAAAAAAGACATCGTTTGAGTCATAGGTGCAAAATCTGGTTCTAAAGATTTGATTTTTTGATAAAATGTAATGTTTGAAAAGAATGGAATAGGCGATAAAAAATTGCATAACCGTAAAACTTTGATGACTTTGATAGCCGGGGTGACTTTGAGAGGTTTGCGATTTTTCCGCAAAATGCAGAGTACAATTAAAATACGTACGGTATGGTTTAGAATCATACTGACCGTGGTAGAGAAGTGTTAAAGAGCTTTTCATATAATTTTGGAAAGTTTAAAAAGTTAGTTAACTATAGTTAAGAAAATGTTGATGAGGGTCATTATTTTAAACTTCTCAAAGTGTCATGATTTTCTCAATGAACATGATTTTGAATCGGATAACGGAATGCATTTTCGGATTTTTTGGTTAAATAAGTTTGTAAATAATAAATAATATGTGATTTTGAAACACAATTAAAAAAAAACTCAAAATTTATAGGCAATTTCAGTTGAACACATTTCATGTAAAATGTGAAAACTTGTGATTTCTGCTTCGAATGCAGTATAAAATGCAATAAAAATCGATAATTTTATAAACAAAACTAGTTTTAAGAAATTTCAGGCAAAATTCCGACTTTTTAACAATTTTACCTAAAATGTATATGTATTTTGTTAAAAAGCTTATAAACTTTTGTGGTTTGGTTGAGCGTTTTAGCAGAATGCATTACTATGAATAAAAAGAGACGAGTTGTTCCTTTTAATGTATAGCAATATATAGCGGAATTAAAAGGAACAACTCGTCTCTTTGTATTCATACGTATAAACTTAACTAACCAAATATAAACATTGATATTTTTTTTAAGCTATATCAACTACTTCAGTGATGGTAAATTTAACGTACAAAATAAAGTTTGAACATTAAACATGATTTTAACATGAAAAACTATGGCTTTCAAAGTCACCCCGGAATTTAAACTAAGAATTTTTAACGCTACTATTTTTCTAAACACTATTGAAAAAACTTTTTTTTCCAAAATAGTGCAGGGACTTTGTGTGGCCTACCCCAGTACATGTTTTTAAAAATAAATAATCTTGAGAAAAACCTTACCTGTTGGAAAATATTCCACGGTAAGGTTTACGGTATTCATTTTGTGTAAGGTAAATCAAATTTGCAATCGAAGCACTGTACCGTACGAGGTACCGTATCGTTTTAGAGTTATTGTCACTTCCGTATAAACTTTTCAATAGGGCGAATCCGCAGATGTAAACAAGCAGCTAATCCCTTTTAGGGGCCCAAATAACCTTTATTATGGTTTCAAAAGTTTTCGTTTGACTTGGCAGTATGAAAAAAAAGGTGCAGGTGGTTATGTTACACATGACCAGTATGACAAAGAACTTTGCTAGATGATTGTTGAAATTTTCGATTAGAACGTTCGATCCAAATTTCCCCATGATTCCCTTATAATTACACAAGACAACTCTTTTGTGGTCTATTTCGTGGCTCTGAAACAGGCTGTTTGATTTGTAAAGTTTTAAGACATAATATCAACGTCCTATCGAACTAAGGGGATGAAAATTGCAAGTGGAGCTGAGCTGCCCTATTCAGGGCTCTAATTGATTACGAAATAGTTATTCTAAATTTCCAGAAACAGATTTTAGAAGTTTAACAGTCATTTTTCCCCAACTCTTATGGTTCGGCAAATGTCCCCCCATCGGAACATCCCCGGGGCCTCCGGCCACTTCGGAGTGTGGCCACTACTGCCGAAATTTCAAATTTCATGTCCAGTATCAAAATCCATAAAGTTTGATACCCATATTGTACCAACTCTTATGGTTCGGCAAATGTCCCTCCATCGGAATATCCCCGGGGCCTCCGGCCACTCCAGGTGGTGGCCACTACTGCCAAAATGTCAAATTTCATGTCCAGTATCAAAAACCCTAAAGTTTGATACCCATATTGCCCCAACTCTAATGGTTCCGCAAATGTCCCCCCATTGGAACATCCGCGGGGCCTCCGGCCACTCTAGGTGGTGGCCACTACTGCCAAAATGTCAAATTTCATGTCCAGTATCAAAAACCCTAAAGTTTGATACCCATATTGCCTCAACTCTAATGGTTCCGCAATAGCGTGGTTCACGTTTCTATGAAAAAGACAAAAGTTGTTATTTTGTCTTGCATCAACCGGAATTTCGTTCTTTTATGTCCCCAGAAGCACTCCTGAAAATTTGAGCCCATTTGGTAAGGTCTAGGAGCTCCAGTTTTAATTTGAAATTTATATGGGATTTTGATTTATTTTCCATGGGAAACTATCTTTTTTTACATTGTATTAGGATTTTTTTTTATAAATCGATGAAATGACTTGATTCTTATAGTAGGAGATAGGTTTTGAACTGGGGAACAACTTTGTAGAACATACCAACATGCTAGGAAGTGACCCTTTAAAGATACAGATACTTTTAGATGGTAGCCCACACAGTAAAGCCCCTTCAAAAGCCACCATCTAAAAGTATCTGTATCTTTAAAGGGTCACTTCCTAGCATGTTGGTATGTTCTACAAAGTTGTTCCCCAGTTCAAAACCTATCTCCTACTATAAGAATCAAGTCATTTCATCGATTTATAAAAAAAAAATCCTAATACAATGTAAAAAAAGATAGTTTCCCATGGAAAATAAATCAAAATCCCATATAAATTTCAAATTAAAACTGGAGCTCCTAGACCTTACCAAATGGGCTCAAATTTTCAGGAGTGCTTCTGGGGACATAAAAGAACGAAATTCCGGTTGATGCAAGACAAAATAACAACTTTTGTCTTTTTCATAAAACGTGAACCACGCTATTCCGCAAATGTCCCCCCATTGGAACATTCGCGGGGCCTTCGGCCACTCCAGGTGGTGGCCACTACTGCCGAAATGTCAAATTTCATGTCCAGTATCAAAAACCCTAAAGTTTGATACCCATATTGCCCCAACTCTTATGGTTCGGCAAATGTCCCCCTATCGGAACATCCCCGGGGCCTCCGGCCACTCCAGGTGGTGGCCACTACTGCCGAAATGTCAAATTTCATATCCAGTATCAAAAACCCTAAAGTTTGATACCCATATTGCCCCAACTCTTATGGTTCGGCAAATGTCCCCCCATCGGAACATCCGCGGGGCCCTCCGGATTGTGGCCACTACTGCTGAAATGTCAAATTTCATGTTCAGTATCAAAAACCTTAAAGTTTGATACCCATATTGCCCCAAATCTTATGGTTCGGCAAATGTCCCCCCATCGGAACATCCCCGGGGCCTCCGGCCACTCCAGGTGGTGGTTACTACTGCCAAAATGTCAAATTTCATGTCCAGCAGGGATGGAATTATCGCAAAAAAATCAATTTCGCTTGCGAACTTTCTTCACCCGCGAAAGAGAGAGGAGGCAAATCACGCAAAAGAAAATCGCTCCCGAACTTCTCCAAGAAAATCAATCTGCTGATGATTTTTAGTGAATTTCCTTGTCAGCACCACTTAAAAATATTTATTTCACTTTGTTCACACACATTGCCCATCTACAAAATGTGACAGGTCATATTTCGACGTGTGACGTTACACTTGCAAGTGTAGTAGTGAAAAAGATATTCCGCCGAATAATCAAGATGATGATTTTTTTAGATTCCTTTTACCGATCTTTCGTGCGCGAGAGAGAAGAGCCATGCTCCCTTCGGATTTTTTCTCTTGATGAACTTCCAATGATTTTCTTTTGATGATGATTATTCCATCGCTGATGTCCAGTATCAAAAACCCTAAAGTTTGATACCCATATTGCCCCAACTCTTATGGTTCGGCAAATGTCCCCCTGTCGGAACATCCCCGGGGCCTCCGGCCACTCCAGGTGGTGGCCACTACTGCCGAAATGTCAAATTTCATATCCAGTATCAAAAACCCTAAAGTTTGATACCCATATTGCCCCAACTCTTATGGTTCGGCAAATGTCCCCCTATCGGAACATCCCCGGGGCCTCCGGCCACTCCAGGTGGTGGCCACTACTGCCGAAATGTCAAATTTCATATCCAGTATCAAAAACCCTAAAGTTTGATACCCATATTGCCCCAACTCTTATGGTTCGGCAAATGTCCCCCTATCGGAACATCCCCGGGGCCTCCGGCCACTCCAGGTGATGGCCACTACTGCCGAAATGTCAAATTTCATGTCCAGTATCAAAAACCCTAAAGTTTGATACCCATATTGCCCCAACTCTTATGGTTCGGCAAATGTCCCCCCATCGGAACATCCGCGGGGCCCTCCGGATTGTGGCCACTACTGCTGAAATGTCAAATTTCATGTTCAGTATCAAAAACCTTAAAGTTTGATACCCATATTGCCCCAACTCTTATGGTTCGGCAAATGTCCCCCCATCGGAACATCCCCGGGGCCTCCGGCCAGTCCAGGTGGTGGCCACTACTGCCGAAATGTCAAATTTCATGTCCAGTATCAAAAACCCTAAAGTTTGATACCCATATTGCCCCAACTCTTATGGTTCGGCAAATGTCCCCCTATCGGAACATCCCCGGGGCCTCCGGCCACTCCAGGTGGTGGCCACTACTGCCGAAATGTCAAATTTCATATCCAGTATCAAAAACCCTAAAGTTTGATACCCATATTGCCCCAACTCTTATGGTTCGGCAAATGTCCCCCTATCGGAACATCCCCGGGGCCTCCGGCCACTCCAGGTGATGGCCACTACTGCCGAAATGTCAAATTTCATGTCCAGTATCAAAAACCCTAAAGTTTGATACCCATATTGCCCCAACTCTTATGGTTCGGCAAATGTTCCTCCATCGGAACATCCCCGGGGCCTCCGGACACTCCAGGTGGTGGCCACTACTGCCGAAATGTGGAGGCCAATTCCAATTCCCGCTCATGCCGGCTGGCATGTCTTGGCGTGTCCATGCCTCCAGGCTATCTGCTCCCGGGCCTCCAGGCCGTCTGCAAACGGGCCACCAGGCCATCTGCTCCTGTCCTGATGTGTTCTCGTCGACGGCCAGCAACAGACTGAATTTTCGGGACCGACCGAGCCGAGTTTTGTCAATTTAGATCGGGGACGTATGCCCCGCCTTTTTGCACCCATTCTCCTACATCTCCTTATTCGCTTTTTGCCGCGTCGACGATCCGAAAATTATGAGGTAGAGTGGGGGTGATTTTAGATACATCAATCTCACGTCTCTATATTGACTGATTGTTCAACCAACCAGCGTGCACCAAAAAGAGGGGAAATTTGCCGAGAGGGGAATTCGTCACGTAACGTTTTCGCTTCGCGAAAATTTTGGATTGACACCCCGTATAGAAACCTTAGGACAAAGTTCTTTGTCAAAAAGTATGATTTTTTACCGAATATTTCGAAATGTCTCTCTTGAGCGCTCTGTAACTTTTGTTGGAAGCATTGTAGCACCATACTGTCTTTGAGAGAGTTGTCGTAACCAATCTGGCTCATATTCGAGATGCAAGTACAGTAAACCTACAACAACAAAAAACTGCTGTAACACTAAAAGTATTCTACTTTAAAAGTAAGTATTGCGCCTATTAAGAAGTAATAGATTTTGGCGATTATCTCGAAGGACTAGAGAAAATTAGCGCATGACAGCCGCAGTGCAAAACGTAAACAAATACTGGTGTTTGTGTGTTTGTGTCCATGAAAAAATATCAACAACCTGTGGTTACCATAGACAACGTATATGCATTGCATTGCGACGTTATCTTTCTGCGGCGATTAATTAGAGCGCAGGATTCTAATTTTTCTCGAAATTATTAATAAGTACTTTTACCGCAAAAGTTTGCAACAACTGGCTGTAATGACTGTAAAACTTTGTATTACCAATAATTATTTTTGTCAGAAAGTTGATATTTTTTTTAATCCTGTTGATTTTATTTTAGATTTTAAACATTAAATACTCGTTCGAAAGAACAATCGATTACCTAAATAACAATGGATTAGATGATGGATTCGGACATAGTTAACTCACAGAAGAGAGACATAGTTTTACTCAATCAAGTAGCCATATCTCAAGATAGGGTTGCCATAGCCTGCGAACTAATAGCGACCTATAGGGCATCAAACTGTATCGAATGAGACCGGTTTCATATAAATAGTGTAACAAAAAAATCTTTCTGTCCAACTTTGATCGTTGATGGCGAATAAAAAAGGCGTTATTTTGAGCAAGAACATCTATTCAACCCAAAATTTCTACCCACAACTGTTCTTCTTCTTGTTGCCCTCTTCTCTGCGCTCTTCCTTGGGCTTTTCTTTGCGCTCTTCTTCGCGCTCTTCTTAGCGCTCTTCTTCACGCTCTTCCTCTCACCCTCGCTACTCACGCTCGCCCGCTACAGCATCCTCCACGTGCGCCGCTCCGCGGCTGCCTCCGCGTCCTCTTCCGCATTCTCCGCCGGCGACCACCAGGTATCCGTGGTCCCCGATCGTGCCGCGCAGTCACACGCCGACTCCAGCAGCTTTCGCTGTCTCTGACCGGTTTAACCGGTCCGCACCACGGATACGTTACGACTGTCATCCACATATAACGCGAGTGAAGTCAAAATCGAACCAAGATCGAACCAAGTTTTTAGCGCGTGGCGTTTGAAAAGGTCGTATGCGTTTGACATAAATTACAAAAATAAAATCCATTGGACATAAATTATAAAAATAAAAACTTTTTTCAGTCTTTTTTCTTTAAAAAGATTTACGTTTAATCCTAAATTTAATCTCAAAATTGAACTTGGGAACCATTTAATACCATCGAGAACCTAATGTTGGCAAATCAGCACTTTGGTTTTGGTGTTAAATTACAGCTAGTTTAAATCATTTTAGACTGAAATTTAATAACGGATCAAACTAATTTTATTTTGTTTCAAGGGTAATTAAGCCATTCAGTTGATTAGTTTAGTTCAGTGTGTTGTGTTGTATTGCTTGAATAGTCAAGCAGAACTTTGATTTATTCATCTAATAAATGTTAAATGTGGAAAAATTTACGTAATACTCGTAACTAACTCGATTTTATATGCAAATATAGTAAAAACTAACAAAAACATAATTTGGGAACAAAATTTATGTAATTATGTCATACGACCTTTTCAAAAACCACACGTAAACAATATTGACAGCGCCACTGACGGGGACTTCAGGAAACTGCATGCATGTCAAATCCCTGGTCCGCACGGGCCAGCCCGAATCGTTCCCCGAACCATCCGCCTCCAAACTGCACGTGTCGACCCGATGTCGGACCATTGTCGGGCTTTCGCAAGCGGCCCGATATCCAAACCGACTGGGATGAGTTCGCCCTCGTCAAAAACACCCTGTGGAATGGCGTTGTGATTTTCGATTCCACGGATTAAAGATCTTGCAGCTTACCCCGTTCGTGCTGGGGGTGTTTCCTCCTCCGGTCCGCAGTCCCGTTATTTTGCGCGACGTCCAATCCGGTGTTGTTGGCTGCCGGTTTCGTTGCCCCGCGGGCTTGGCTGCGGATCGTAGACGCCAAGTTGTTCCGCGACAGCCGCTGGTCACCCACGCGGTTTTGATTTCAAGGTTACGGACTTTTCCTGCCGGCCGTCACGGGACGATCCGTCCGCCGGACCAGGCGAGAGAGCATTGGCCGAGCCGTGGTTGTGCACGATGCCTCGACCCCCGAGCTGCTTAGATTTTTCCTTTCTCTCCCTCTCTTCACAAGCGACGCGCTTGGCGGGCAGCTTGACAGCGCGAGCAAGAGCGAAGTGGTGAGTTTCTTTTGCACGTTTGGACGCACTTCGGCGTTTTGGCCAAAACAATGATTGCTTGGAGCGCGCTCGTCTTTGCTTAGATTTAATTTGACTCAAATTTGGATACAAAAATTCTAAACGCAACAATAGGTTAAGCCAGTGCTGAGAAAGCAAGAATGTTGAGCATCTCAAAATCCGCAAGTTCAGTTTTCGATTCTGAATCAATACATCAAGGTAGGTCTACAAGCTTTGCATGAAAAGTTTATTTTTTGGGTATACCCCCTATACTCCCCTAAAGGATTTCATCAGTGAGGAAGTCAAAAGATTCCAAAAAAAGTTGACCTCCGCGTAGAAGATGGTTTTGCTGTTAAAAGCGTAGCTAGCGTACCTGTAACTAGTGACCCTATCCCCGTGTATACCCAAAGTGCATCCACGACCCGCAACCAACCTTACTCGGAGGAACGGTGGTCGATTCCTGCGTTCTACACGATGACGGCATCGGACGCGAACCCCCAAACCCCGCACCATCGCCAGTGGTAAAAGAAAAGCTTCCGTCGTCACAACCGCTGCTGCTGGCTGCAACGCAAACGCGAGGGGCGGGAAACTATCAATTTTCCATCGCCTTCCGGCCCGTTACGTCGATGATGGTGCTGCTTTTCCTTGGCCGGGCGACGCCACGAGACGGTCCTGGAGCAAGATGAACTGACTTTGCCGCTGGTGGCAACAGTCTGCTGAAAGTGGCTATTCATCCGTTTCCGATTACTTTTGGCCAGGTTTCCCTCCGCAAGTGGGATGCTTGGGAATGCAAATGGAACGGGAATCAAATTTCAAAGAAACACAACGCAATTTTCCGTTACTCTTTGGAAGAAATGAAGCTTGAAGGTGACACCACTGGAAAAACGAGTTAAATTATTTCTTTCGTTCTATCAGACACTGTAACACTGCCGGTTCGGAATTGCAACTGTCCTCGCCACGTGTTGAGAAGACAATCGAGTTCGAGTAATAATGCAGTCTGTCATCTTGTTGTAAGGGGAGATTTAGATTGAGTACGAGCAATGCTCTCACATCCACACTAGACGGTCATGATTGTTTGTCATAATTAACAATACAGTCAAACCTCGCATAAGAGCGCCTCGCATATGCAACTTTGCATATACGAGTCATTCCACCTGATTCGGTTTTGTCGCAAGAGTTGCATATGCGAGGTACAGGGCTTATGGGATTTTGGCTATATGGGAGACATGGGCTATATTTTTATAAAAAATCATCTTAACTACACAAGTTTATAGTGTTTTGGAATCGTTATGAAGTCAGCTATACAGCTACACCAAATTTACAAGGTTTACGATGTTCTAGGTCATCCGAAACTTCCTCAAGTTAAGGCCTATGTGTTCACCGCCGTACAAGTATGAGGTAGGCGATTGTGACTGTGGTTTTTGACCTCAGATCATATCTGGATAGCCTCAGGGAGGTTCAGGGACTAGTCTACTGATGTGTGGTGATGTTCTGGGTCTCCTGTAGAGTCCCAAGAGATACGGCCGATGAGTCTACCGCCGTAACAAGGCAGAGGTCGGTGGTTTTTGACCTCAGATCATATCCGGATAGCCTCAGGGAGGTTCAGGGACTAGTCTAACGATGTGTGGTGATGTTCTGGGTCTCCTGTAGAGTCCCGGGAGTTACGTCCTATGGGTCTACCGCCGTAACAAGGCAGAGGTCGGTGGTTTTTGACCTCAGATCATATCCAGATAGCCTCAGGGAGGTTCAGGGACTAGTCTACCGATGTGTGGTGATGTTCTGGGTCTCCTGTAGAGTCCCGGGAGATACGGCCGATGGGTCTACCGCCGTAACAAGGCAGAGGTCGGTGGTTTTTGACCTCAGATCATATCCAGATAGCCTCAGGGAGGTTCAGGGACTAGTCTACCGATGTGTGGTGATGTTCTGGGTCTCCTGTAGAGTCCCGGGAGATACGGCCGATGGGTCTACCGCCGTAACAAGGCAGAGGTCGGTGGTTTTTGACCTCAGATCATATCCAGATAGCCTCAGGGAGGTTCAGGGACTAGTCTACCGATGTGTGGTGATGTTCTGGGTCTCCTGTAGAGTCCCGGGAGTTACGGCCGATGGGTCTACCGCCGTAACAAGGCAGAGGTCGGTGGTTTTTGACCTCAGATCATAACCGGATAGCCTCAGGGAGGTTCAGGGACTAGTCTACCGATATGTGGTGATGTTCTAGGTCTACTGTAGAGTCCCGGGAGTAACAACCGATGGGTCTACCACCGTAACAAGGCAGAGGTCGGTGGTTTTTGACCTCAGATCATATCCAGATAGCCTCAGGGAGGTCCAGGAGATAGCCTCAGGGAGGTCCATAGGACGTAACTCCCGGAACTCTACAGGAGACCCAGAACATCACCACACATCGGTAGACTAGTCCCTGAACCTCCCTGAGGCTATCCGGTTATGATCTGAGGTCAAAAACCACCGACCTCTGCCTTGTTACGGCGGTAGACCCATCGGCCGTATCTCCCGGGACTCTACAGGAGACCCAGAACATCACCACACATCGGTAGACTAGTCCCTGAACCTCCCTGAGGCTATCTGGATATGATCTGAGGTCAAAAACCACCGACCTCTGCCTTGTTACGGCGGTAGACCCATAGGACGTAACTCCTGGAACTCTACAGTAGACCTAGAACATCACCACATATCGGTAGACTAGTCCCTGAACCTCCCTGAGGCTATCCGGTTATGATCTGAGGTCAAAAACCACCGACCTCTGCCTTGTTACGGCGGTAGACCCATAGGACGTAACTCCTGGAACTCTACAGTAGAACTAGAACATCACCACATATCGGTAGACTAGTCCCTGAACCTCCCTGAGGCTATCCGGATATGATCTGAGGTCAAAAACCACCGACCTCTGCCTTGTTACGGCGGTAGACCCATAGGACGTAACTCCTGGAACTCTACAGTAGACCTAGAACATCACCACATATCGGTAGACTAGTCCCTGAACCTCCCTGAGGCTATCCGGTTATGATCTGAGGTCAAAAACCACCGACCTCTGCCTTGTTACGGCGGTAGACCCATCGGCCGTATCTCCCGGGACTCTACAGGAGACCCAGAACATCACCACACATCGGTAGACTAGTCCCTGAACCTCCCTGAGGCTATCTGGATATGATCTGAGGTCAAAAACCACCGACCTCTGCCTTGTTACGGCGGTAGACCCATAGGACGTAACTCCTGGAACTCTACAGTAGACCTAGAACATCACCACATATCGGTAGACTAGTCCCTGAACCTCCCTGAGGCTATCCGGATATGATCTGAGGTCAAAAACCACCGACCTCTGCCTTGTTACGGCGGTAGACCCATAGGACGTAACTCCCGGAACTCTACAGGAGACCCAGAAGATCACCACACATCGGTAGACTAGTCCCTGAACCTCCCTGAGGCTATCCAGATATGATCTGAGGTCAAAAACCACAGTCACAATCGCCTACCTCATACTTGTACGGCGGTGAACACATAGGCCTTAACTTGAGGAAGTTTCGGATGACCTAGAACATCGTAAACCTTGTAAATTTTGTATAGCTGTATAGCTGACTTCATAACGATTCCAAAACACTATAAATTTGTATAGCTAAGATGATTTTTTTAAAAATATAGGCCATGTCTCCCATATAGCCAAAATCCCATAAGCCCTGTACCTCGCATATGCGTGTTTCGCATAAGAAACCCCCATATGAGTTGCATATGCGAGGTTTAACTGTATTTAAAAATCTTTACAGTTCAAAGTTTTTCAAAATTATTTGTAGAATTCATGAGAATTGGTAAATTGGATGAAAATAGAACCTGCCAAACAAGTTAAAAGAATTTCTTCTAAGGTTTTCGAGAAGTGTAGCAAGCAATCGATTAACACAAATTATTCCCTCGGTTTTCACTCGAACACCCAACGACATTAATTTCCCTCCAAATCAGCAAATCATTTAGTCTAATGGATTGGTGCTGTAAAATCACACGAACCTATCGTCACCGGGAAGGAGGCCTTTCAGTTTTGATTGATTGACATCGTCGTCGCTATCGCCACCCACCACCAACCGCGCGTGTAAAACTGTGAAAATTTGACGATAAAGAAGCTAGTCGTCACTATGTTCAACGCACTAATCACAACCGGTTGGCATTCTAATCGGCTTTCGAATTGTGGTGCCAAACGCGAGTGCCAGAAACAATCGCTTTGCCTAGAATTGAAGCCATTGTGTTGGCGGATATTAATTGCCTCGTGGCCACCAAGAGACGTTGAATTGATTAATTGATCGTTGGGAAATTTTTGGCGGAATGGTTTGTCGAGAGGCTCGGTAGAATTAGAAACAATAAATAAAGATTTTTGTTTTGCAAAAGTCTACATTTTTTTATGTTGGTAGTATTTTTAAATTCTGCTGGCCTGTTCAGGAAAATTAGTCGTTACAATACAGTTAAGACTCTATTATCCGAAGGTATCTTAGGATCATCGAATAGTCGAATCAAAAACTGTGACCGTACTGTGACCCAATTTCAGTCAAATTTGAGTGGTTCATTGTCTGTCACATTGAATACCTAATAAATTTTCTCTATATTTTACACTGCCATTTTGGATTTATCATATCGACGCTGTCGTGCTATCTTGTCGCACCCGCCATTTCGACGTTCCGAGAAAAACGCGTTTCAATCTTAAACCTTGAATATACAACAAGAGCACGCAATGTAAACAAAAACAAACACGATTTGTTTGGCTGACCGTTCTGAGCATCGTCCCGAAGTTTGTTTGAATTTGGTTGCCGAAGTCCCAAGTTATAATTACAAATGTTTACGGTAGTCGGGTGTGTACGTGTGTCAAACGCGAAATCCCTTTGGCCAGTAGTCGCACTTACATCAATTCTCAGGCTGTGTTAAGGTAGCACAACAAGTATTTTGGGGATCTGTGAAGGTCAAAAGTCAAAAGAGGCATAGCGACGATATGGTCATATTTCAGCGCAACGATCCAATACAAGACAACAATTTGGTTATTAGAGGTTCGATTATCCGTGGATTTGTTTATCCGAAGTCAGATAATGCAATCTGGCATGAACATTAAAACTCGTTCAAACGATAAACATATCGTCAACTCCAAACAAGAAAGCGAATACTCTACTTAACCGGCAATGAATGCAAAGTTGTCCTCAAAGTCAACCGATGAGTTATTGACGGAATGGAAAATCCTGAGTCACAGATATGTCCCGCAGCAGATTACTGGCGTTGATCTCCTTCTGCAGGGCAATTCTACTCAAAAGAGTCGGATTCAAAAAATAGCTTAGTAAACAGAAATCGTGGATTTACTCGATTATGAGCAGTGACAACGACTTGGACGTTGGTTTTTGATTGGCACATGGAAAACTAGGGGGCGATGCGTTTTAGTACCGGCGTTGTTCCATCACATAACGATGATCTTGAAATGGGCACGCACATGAGAGTCGTATAATCTCTGCTGGATAGGATGATGGTAGAGTGGTACAAATATAGCCTTTTTTGATTAAATGGCTGTCATCATAGTTTTTCTTAAATTAATATGATCTTTTTTGACTTAATAATTTTGATGTAGAAACCACTTTTCAAAATATCATTTTCAATAAATGATTATTGTCTATTTTTGGAGAGTTGCTCCATCCTGCCATTTTCATGAGTCTATTTAAAAAAACGTTACTTAATCCACCCTTAGGTGGTTGGTGCCTTCCTCTCATTTAACCCTCTACTGCCCAAATTTTTTTTTCGAAAATTTTCAATTTTCCCGTGTTCAGGAGGTCATTTTGAGCAACTTTTGTTCTACGAAAAACTTTACTTCTCTTGTTTTATGTTTTTCTTGTTTCATTTTTAGTATTTTAATTTGCATTTATCTTGTTTAGTTTATGTTTGTTTTTGGTAGTATTTGGCCTACTCTATCACCTCCTATCATTACATTTTGCCTATCTAATTTTTTCATGTTTTTACAGTAACTTTTTCAATTTTTTGCATGTTTTTCACGTTTTCTGCTATAAAATGGAACCATTATCATTTAAATTGTAAATAAATGCATAGAGGCATAGTCTGGGGCACTAGAAAAATTACTGCATACTTCTTTTTACTTAAAATATAGGAAATGTTAGTAAAAAACACAGCCAAAGTTGACCCCTAAAAAAATTACATTTTAAAAACATTGGCAAAGTCACATAAAACAAGTCAAACTTCCAACCCTAAAATTTTTTAAAGTTTTAAAAGTTCTTCTTTCCAATGCTTTTTGAAGATCAAAAATTGGTTGAAAAATGGATTTTTGGCGATTTTCTAAATCGAAGCCCGTCTAGAGGCGGGGTTGGGTTGTAGAGGGTTAAAGGGTAATGCTATCCAAACACGCTCGTGGGAAGGTCTTTTAATTACCTATCCAAAGATAGGTCGCATGATATATTTGGACAACGTTTTCATCAAAATATCTGAGATCTGGCCTCCAAAAAGTGTATAAATAACACTTAAGTGCATATAACTTTTGATAGGGTTGTCAGATTTTTAATGTTTTGTACTCGTTTGAAAGGTCTTTTGATTACCTGTTCAACGACGGGTTGCATGATAGATCCGGACAACGTTTTCATCATGATATCTGAGATCCGGCTTCCAAAAAGTGCATAAATAACACTTAAGTGCTAATAACTTTTGATAGGGTTGTCAGATCTTCAATGTATTGGTCGCGTTGGAAAGGTCTTTGAAATACCTTTCTAAAAATGTATAACATGCCGGGGTTTCTTACAAAAAACACCCTTTTTACAATCTTCCGGACTTTTGTTAAAATCGTTTTTTTAGCATAACTTTTGAAGTACTTAACTAAACTGCCTAATTTTTAATAGCGACTTATGGGACCCCAAAACGGATCGAATGACGCCAAAACGGACAAAATCGGTTCACCCAATGTCGAGATAATCGAGTGACAATTTTTTGATCAACATCCCACCACACACACAGACATTTGCTCAGAATTCGATTCTGAGTCGATAGGTATACATGAAGGTGGGTCTAGGAGGTCTAATTGAGAAGTTCAGTTTTCGAGTGATTTTATAGCCTTTCCTCAGTAAGGTGAGGAAGGCAAAAACAGGTTAGACTTTCTTCACAAAAATATTGAACCAAAAAACCTGGGCCTGCCTTCAAATTTAAATTTTAAATTGCAACAATTTAAACATTTTTAGAAAAAAAAAAATAGAGCGAATCTCTATCATCGCTGGAATTGGATTTCGTTCAAACTTTGTGGAGTCCTTCCCTATGACCAAAGTAGCCATTTTGTGACATTGGTTCACCTATACAAGTCTCCATACAATTTTTGCAGCTGTTCATACAAAAATGGTATGTAAAAAATTATAAATCTGTGACTTTTGAAGGAATTTTCTTATCGATTTGGTGTCTTCGGTAAAGTTGTAGGTATTGAGAAGGACTTTTCAGACAAAATAGGTACATGGAAAAAAATCGATTTTTAAATTATCTTCGTGTTATGATTTTATGAAAAATTGTGTGTGTTGCAATTTTAGTCAATTTTTATTTTAATTAAATTACAACTGTTAAATTGAAGTTGCAATCGAAATTTACTTTACAGATTTTATGGATTAAGCCACTTAAAGTTTAATTCCAACCGAAAATTTTCTGTTTTTTTATTTTTAAAAATAGTTTTCATGATTGTCCATTCCTGAAATTAGTTTTCGATAAATTGAGAAAACTTCCAATAAAATTGCCTTAGAGACATTAAAGATTGGACCTCTGGTTGCTGAAATACAGCGAATTAAAGAATACAAAAGTAAGATAATTGATTTCTGAGGCCTCATCAAAACAGTCTTTAATTTTATAGCACATATATCTCAGAAACTAATGATCTTTTTTTCAATGTTAAAAAGGAATAATTTTTTTTAATTTTCTGATCATTATGAGCAAAAACAAAATTGAAAAAAAATAATTTTGGGATCTAGACTATCATTTTAAAAAGGCAAAATATTCAATATTTCGCCCTTTTAAAATGATAGAGCGGTGGCAAGATTTTTGTCCTTACTTCTTTATGGCTCAAAAGTTGCGGTTTTTATCTCCTAAAACAACATATTTAAAAAATAAAAAAAATAAAAATATTGTTTTGCGAAAAAAATATAATTTGAATTTTTTTTTTCTGAATAGTTCTTTAGCCAAATTAGTTCTTTAGCCAAATTGCGAAAATGTTAAGAATCATCACATCAGATTTGTGTCCTGTCCAATTTGCGCTCGCGAGTTAAGGGAAGAATTTGAGCAATTATTTTCCAAAAAAGTGTGTAGATTTCCTTGATATCAACAATCACATTTAAGCTTATTCTCGAATGTCGGATTTTTGACGATTTTGTATAATTTCCTGTAGCATTTTGTCATAAACCTTCATATCATTTTCAAGATTTAAAAAAGAAACATTGTTTTTCATTTGTTGCTAACTGTGAACCACTCTATTTTCGAACGACCTTCGCCCAGTGACACTGCTGCTGGCCATCCGGGAAAATCCGGACTCCGAGGGAAGGATGGGGGATTGCGTCCAACTGGCCTGGGAAACGATTTATATGTAAAGTGAAGGCCATTATTTCTGCTCTTGTTTATGGCTCTGTAAACACTGGTTAAACACAGATACACATTTTGGCGGTGGGATGAACTGCCATGGTGAGGTTCGTCCCCGAAAAGAGTGGAAATCCAGTGGAAACAGAGTGTATAAATCAAGTGTTTGTAAATGTACAAGCGCGGAAGGGCCAAAATAAAATGACGATCCGCGCGGAAGCAACCGGTGATACTGGTGATGGTGTGGTAAAGAATTTACACAAAATAATAAACACAAAATTAACAGGGTTAGAAGGTAGTTTTCATCAATGTAATCTATAACTTTTAAGGCTATACATAGATTAACTTATCACAGTTGGTAGACATCACTTTTAGAACAGGATGAAGTTAGACACCTCTACCCTATTCCATCGAATGGGCGATTTACGCAACAACAAGATCATAAAAATAATCCTCTTAGTGGCGGTGCGTTTGCCTAGCGTTGGCTAATAGGATTCGAATAGACGTCCCTATTTTGTCATTCTCTTCCGAGGGGTCAAGCGATTTGCCCTTATCTTGAAGTTAACCCAGTTGGGTTGAAAATTCGTTACTCTAATCTCTTAACCCTGCTTTTTAAACTCTACAAGACTTTTTATTTGACCATAAATTGCCCTGCTTTACTACTAACCATCTATTTTGAACGCTTTACCCTTTACTCTTTACTCTTTACTCTTTACTCTTTACTCTTTACTCTTTACTCTTTACTCTTTACTCTTTACTCTTTACTCTTTACTCTTTACTCTTTACTCTTTACTCTTTACTCTTTACTCTTTACTCTTTTCTCTTTACTCTTTACTCTTTACTCTTTACTCTTTACTCTTTACTCTTTACTCTTTACTCTTTACTCTTTACTCTTTACTCTTTACTCTTTACTCTTTACTCTTTACTCTTTACTCTTTACTCTTTACTCTTTACTCTTTACTCTTTACTCTTTACTCTTTACTCTTTACTCTTTACTTAAGGGTCATTTCAAGAACATCGCATAATTTCTACGCCTTTCATGTTCTGGTCTTCAATCTAGATTGCTGTATTATAACTACTGCAACGACTTGAAACTCAGAATAGCAAAATGTCAAGTTCATATTCGTTTGGTTTGCTCACCTTCGCTATTTTCAGCTTTTGGGACAAAAAATAACACAGTCTCGGAGGTGGTGGTGTTCAGCGTGCTATAATAAAATAGCAATAGAAAGATCCTGAGTTCGAACCCCATTTTTCAAATGTCATTGTCATAGCTCACAAATTGAGAACGGAACGGATTTGCTTGGAAACAGCAAATTTCTAAACTCTTTTTCGCTTTCTACAACAACTAGGCATCCCTTTCACCCCTCGATTTGACTTTCTTTTTAATCTACATAAGTAATCAAATCGTCTAGACAGCACTGGTGGAAACATTTCGCTGGCCCGAACCGCTTCGTCGCCTCGCCTGGCAGTGAAATTTGCCGCCAAAGTTCCAAGAATAAGTACAAAACTACACATAGTGTAGTGAGCACAATGTGCAACTCTATAATACCCAGCCCGATCAACTCGTCGACGACAATCATGGCTGGGGTGTACCCCATTTGGGAGTATGTTTCTGGAGCATAAACTGGCAAATTATGAACGCCACGTGGCATGACGCAAAGACGCTGCTCGGAGATTGGTGTCTATCAAGAATCGCGACCCATAGACCACGGGCAATTGCTGTGATGGTGGTCATAAAATAAGAAGGTTATGATTTATCGATTTTTACTAGAAATATTCTAGCGCAAAGGTCGAAGACAGTAGTTAAGGTAGATATACGATGATTGACTAAGAGCTTCATGTAAGGAGGTATAATTAACACGAAAACGAAAACGAAAACGAAAACGAAAACGAAAACGAAAACGAAAACGAAAACGAAAACGAAAACGAAAACGAAAACGAGTTAATAAACGTATTTGAGTAATGATGGATTTTTTTTTTTCATTTGGAAGTTTTTTGAAAAGAGATTTCTTGCCTCCTGATTTTTCGAGCCGATTTTGATTTGAGACATAAGCTTTGAAATATATTTGCCTGACTCTTAAACTATCAATTAAGCAGAAAACGGTTAAGAATCCTTTGCCTTTATTCGCAGAAAAAGGTAAGCTACAAGTCTTCCCCAACTAATATCAATTTCCCTACCTTCTTTTAACATTTACATCGCTCGCAAATTGAGTTCGCGTACACGCAACTTTTGAGGGAAAAGCCAAACAAAAACGCCCCACCGTCTAGCGTCTACTCCATACTTTCTGCTGGAAAGATTTAATTACAAACCCGTTGAAAGTTTCTCACTTTTCAACACCCAAAGTCCCTCAAGTCTGAACGAAACGGACTTGCGCCCCTAATTGACTTGCATCCTTAGTGTCACAGAGTATGCGAGCGGAAGAATCCTCCAGTTGGTGGCCACTTTTTTTTCTTGTTTGAAAAATAAATAAAAACCTCGCCATGATGGCAAAGCGGTGTAAAAATGTTCAAGCAAAAAAAACAAAAAAAAAAGACTCACTAATGTTTAGAAGGTAGTTAAAAAGTTTACGGTTGAGCCTTGAACCGGGAATAAAAGAGCAAGAAGAAGTCTGCCAAGATGGAAAATAGCATTCGCTGAGCGAGAGGGAAAAACTTTTCTGACATTCAAGCTTGAAAAGCAAAAAGGGTAAGCTAGAGGAGAGAATACAACTGTTTTCCATTTTTCCATTATGAAAATTAAATTTTCCTCGCCATGAAGCTTTGGCTAGTTGGAACTACTAGGTTGTGCTTATTTTTAACACTCTCGTTGTAGCCTTCTTTTTGCTGTTGTTTGAACATAACTTTTAACTTTCTTTTCGGGTTGAGATCTGTTTAGGGTTAACGTGATGAAGCTTAAATAAATGGTTTTAATGCACTTTAATCTATAGATGTGTTTGTGATCTAAACTTTTTTTTTCTTTCAAACAGACGGTCGTGATAACTGTCAAACTATAAAATGTCAAAACATTGTTTAGTCATAAATGTCATACATTTTAATGACATATTGATGAGTCATACCACTTTTGACTTTAATTTTTTTAGTTTTTCTATTTTTTGCCTTCTTCACTGAGAAGAGGTTGAAAAATTACTCAAAAAATTAACTTTTTAATTTGACCTCCTAGACTCACCTTCAATTAAACTTATCGACTGAGAATCAAATTCTGAGCAAATGTCTGTGCGTGTGTGGGGATGTTGATTAAAAACTATGTAAATGATTTTATCGGCTTAGCTGAACTAATTTTTGTCCGGATGAAGTATCAGGTCCAACAGCTTGGTATCGAAAATTGTGAAGTTTCATTTAGTTGTTCAAAAATTATGAATTTAGACGACTAAAAAAAGGGTCAACATAACCTCAAAAGGCCAGGTCTGTTCGCCACGAAAGAGCCGTTTCCTCTAAATTTTTGCCATTTTCTTCAAAGGCGGTTTTTGCATTTTCTTGACAAAAAGTCTGCATTTCTTTTAATCGCACGAAATCTCTTTATAAATGCGAGGAAGGCACCAGCCACCTTAAAGTGCATTAAGTAACGGTTTTGTTGATAACTTGACTTTTTCACCTGCAGAATTCAAGACCACATTTCCTTCGAAGACATTAAAGATTAAACCAATTGTTGATGATATACAGCCTCTAAAATAAAAGCACACAGGTTTTTTTTTTCATTAAAAAAAAACAGCGTGAAGTTTATAAGAGACGATAACTTATCATAGGGGAAATATACCCATTTCCAGCCTAATAAGCGGTCGTTTCTGAAGGATGCAC
Organism: Culex pipiens pallens; assembly: GCF_016801865.2. Lineage (NCBI taxonomy): Eukaryota > Metazoa > Arthropoda > Insecta > Diptera > Culicidae > Culex > Culex pipiens. The sequence continues at coordinate 91,470,814 of NC_068937.1, read as the reverse complement.
AGTGTTTATTGTTTATTCGTCAAGCTTATGTAGACTACTTACAATTTTCTTACATACTAGATATTATTTCTATTGTACAGATTTTTTCGTAGTTCCGGTTTAGACATGTCGAAATGTATGTACTGTGAATTTTCATTATAAAAGCGCATCATTTGATTTAATGGCGAATTTTTTAAATAATTTGTCGTGTATGCAGTTATTCTAAAAAGTTGTGAATGTCTAAGAGTACGGCTTGGTTCATGAATACTATTGTGTATTACTGAAAATAATGCTGCTGACTGTATGCGTTGAGAAATAATGTCGTTGATGAAAGAGAGCATGGCAAATTTACGACGTTCTTGTAATGATTGTATGTTTATGAGCATGCAGCGTGCTTCATACGATGGGAGAGGAAATGCAGTCCAGTTAAGTTTACGTAGTGCGTACAGTAAGAATTGTTTTTGGACAGATTCAATACGTGCTTGGTGTACGGCATAGTATGGATTCCAGACGATACTACAGTATTCCAAGAGTGGCCTGACATACGTTATATAGAGTAATTTAATAGTATACGGGTCCTGGAAGTTGAATGCAAAGCGCTTTATAAAGCCTAATGTACTTTTTGCCTTGTTTATTATTGTGTTATAGTGTTCTACAAAAGTTAGTTGTGAGTCTAGGATGACACCTACATCACGTACTACTTTGCATTTTTCTACTGGTTGGTTTCCTAATAATACTGTTATGTTTGGTGTTTCATGTTTTCTGCTGAAGGCAATGGAATTACATTTCTTTACATTCAATTGGAGTAGGCTTTTACTACACCATGTGTAGAAAAGATTAATTTCGTTTTGGAATACATGACTGTCATTGGCATTTCCTATATCATATACAATTTCATGTCGTCTGCATATACAAGTACGTTAATTTTTTTAAGAATGAAGGAAATGTCGTTTACATACAAGATGAAAAGAAGAGGTCCTAGATGGGATCCTTGCGGAACCCCAGAGGTGACGTGAATTGATTCCGATAGTACATTTTGGAAGCGAACAATTTGTTCGCGCTTAGTCAAATATGACTTAAGCCATTCCAAAAGATTCGGTTGAATTCCAATTTTCTGCAGTTTGAAGATTAATAATGGTATGTCGATTCTGTCAAATGCCTTACTAAAGTCTGTGTAAATTGCTTCTACGAAATTGCGATTATGCATTGCATTCAGTGTAAAATTTACAAATTCTAAAAGGTTGGTGCTAGTAGAGCGGCCTTTAAAAAAGCCGTTCTGTTTACATGTAATGCGGTTTTTTACTTGCTGAAAGATTTTTTCATTTATTATAGATTCGAAAAGTTTTGGAATGCAAGACAAAAGGGCAATTCCGCGATAATTACGTATGTCTGATTTTGGGCCTGACTTGAAAATAGGCACCAAAAAAGACTTTTTCCATGTTTGTGGGAATTTTCCAGTATTTATTGACATGTTGAAAAGATGATGCAGTGGAAATGTCAATTCTTCTGCAAGGTTCTTTAGGAATGCAGGTGCTATTCCGTCGGGTCCTGGTCCTTTTGATGAGTCTAAGTCCTTCAATGCCTGGCGTACTTCCGTTTCTGACAAAGAATTGACTGAGACGTCATTTGGAAATTCCGGTATATATGAAAAGTAGTCGCGGTCGCGGTCTTCTTCGGAAAATGAGGTGTATACTTCTTTGAAAAATTTTGAAAAAAGATTGCAAATTTCTTTTGAGTTACTGCCTACATTTTCGTCCAGTTGCATTTGCGATGGGAAGTTACTACTTTTGGATTTGGATTTTACGTAATTAAAGAAATTTTTCGGGCATGATTTGACTTCAGATTCGACTTTACTATGCTGGATAATCGGGAGTGTTGCTTGAAATTTATAAAAACCAGGTACACCAACCAGTAGAGCAGATTTTTGTGATTATTTCTGTGTTATTCGATTTTTACTAAAAGTTATTCTAATCCTTTTACGAGCATTAGAAAACAAAATCCCGGGTGTCTTCTAATCCCACGAAATTTCTATTATTGGCTGAGCTCTCTTTTCCAGCGCTCTTTTGTGTCTGCCTAGTGCTGCCATTTGTGACAAAATTATAAGTGAACACTCACGAAAAGTGGCATTCATAGGGAAAGTTTCCTGACTTCACTGGCTGCGCTGCCAGTGTTCTTTGTTTGCCTCCGCTTCTCGCTCGGTTTTAGTAAGCCTTTGTTTTGAATAGGCAAACGTCAAGGGACTCAGCGCGTTGGTTTTTTGCCACTGAGGTAAGGCTATAATCTTGCTCGAAAAATATTTTTTTTTATCAAAAGCTCGAAGACTCAAATTCATGTATACATATGGACTCAAGATCAAAAACTGAATAAATGTATGTAACCAGTTGCATTCGACTTGGTTTAGGGTCTCATACATCGCTATTGAATTGTTTAAAGCTTAGATAAGTAGTTCAAAAGTTTGTATTAAAATTTGTTTTCATTTATATCCGGATCTCACTTAAATGTGTGTAGACGATGTCCGGATCCATCACCCAGCCCTTCGTTGGTTAGGTAATCGAAAGATCTTTCCAACGAGACCAAAACATTGAAAATCTGGCAACCCTGTCTCAAGTTATGATCACTTAAGTGAAATTTGTGTACTTTATTCCGGATCTAAAAATTTGTGTCCAAACTCTCCATATTACCCATTGTTAGTTAAGAGTGAGGAAGGTATGAACCAAATAGGTGGATTAAGTTTGTTTTTATAGCGCTTGCTAATTAACTACATGTTACCCTAGTCCTTAAACATGTAGTTAATTAGCAAGCGCTATAAAAAACAAACTTTTGGTTTTTATCTTTCAAAGATTTTTGTATTTTTTTTATCATCATGTTTTGATGAGTTTTTTGTAGCATTTTCATTCTATAATGTGTTCTAACATTGACCAAAATATGAGATCGATCTGACGTCTACAACCAGAGTTATTCTACTGTTTCATTGTAGACGCACTTGGCAATGAGACAGCTAGGGAACAATGAGACACTCTACAAAAATCAATACTTTTCTAGTAAAACATCATATGTTTTTATATTGCTCCATTGCAGGTGACTTACTTTGAACATTTTCAAGCAATTTTGTCAACTTGAAACTTCAATTAACAAAAGTTATACTAAAAAGTATTTCAATTTCGTAAAATCCATATATTTTACCAAATAACTTTATATTTTTGGTAAAATGAAGTTTAAACTCAATAAATATGCCAAAAATCACTTCCAATTCATGTTTTGAAAGATTTACATAGATTTTGAAAAGTTTATTGAAGAAAAATCAAAGTGTCTCATTGTTACCCATGGGCCGAAAAGAGTGGGGAACAATGAGACAGCCCTGGATTCTGGGTATATTCTAAACTTTGGTCAAACCTAGGAAAATGGGCGTGGCCTAATGCATTCCGACTGATTAGAATACATTTGGGAAATATTTTTGTTAAATGCTTGTAAAAGGAATAGAATAACTTTAAGTTCACAAAAAGTTGCTCTACTCGTTGATGTACTTGGTTTGAGTAAATTTCAAGGAACACTCCAGATTATCCAGCATCATTCAAACACAACCGCTTATTAGGCTTAAAATGGGTATATTTCCCCTAATAATAAAAAGATATGAAAGGGAGAAGACAATCACAATTAATAGAGACACAGGCTTTTGGAATTGATGCAACATTTTGGTTGTTAGAAACATTATCTTTACTTTCTACTAACAACTTTCTTCATCGCAATTTTCTTGTTTAAAATAATGTTTAAATGTAATGGATGAACATTTAAACCAGTTCTATTAATATTCTCTCTCTATCCCGAAAGCAGTTTTTCAAAACTGAATGCCGCCAGTCGTGCGTCCCTCTGATATCGTAATAAAGCGTGGAGTCGCGACGCGAGCTGGTTCACACCCCAAACTGTGCAAACACTAAATTATAAGAACGAGAAATCCCACAAACACCCTCCTCCAGATCGTACCACTTTACTTAGTTCTACAAAAGTGTTGTTCCAAAGTGGCGGTGGGGGAAGCCCCTTCTAAATGCCGTTGTTTATTGTTGTTCTCACTCAAAAATTAATTTCCAAGTATTGCTAATTTATGCAGTCGCTTGTTCTTTTCGGGCGAAGACAAAACTAAAAACCAACAAGAAAACTCAAACGAAGAAGCTGAAGAAAAGTCGACGTCGTCGAGGAGCACTCATTTCATTTTTGGGGTGTCAGTTTCGGCTCTCCCCACTCTGGTGGTGGAGCCAACTCTTTCACCACTGACTGTCGAAAATGAAAGACGAAAACAAAAACAAAAAAAATGTACAGTCAAGTATTGTCGGTAAATTTTAATTCAATTTTGCCATGCTAAGTTTTGGTGGAGAGAAAAAATAACTACGTCTTGCTCCCCCCCCCCCCCCAACTAAAAGAGTTCCCCAGAAACAGTAGGCAAATGTGAGAGAAGGGTATATGAGGGTGGTTAAGGGGTGGCGCACGAAAGAGTTGTGGGCAGAAATTTATCTACTAGAGCATAATTTTAGCAAGAAATTATAAGAACCACACAGTAAAAAAATGTGTAAATTTGCAAGGTGTAATTTTGGAATGTCAAATATGACCTCTTTTATGATGTAATTTTACCTCATTTTAGATTGAAAAAGTGACATTACAACAGAAAAGTGGTAAAATTACACATTTTCGGAAGTAAAATTACAACTTTTTCTGAAATAAAAGATGTACCCCTTTCCAGATGCAATATTACCATGATTTTTTTTACTGTGCACTGGACTGACGCTGCTAGGGGAGATTGACCGTTGGAAGCCATTTTGTGTTCACCCATACTAGTCTCCTCACAATTTTGGCAGCTGTCCAAACAAAAATGATACGTAGAAATGTGAAAATCTGTATCTTTTGAAGGACTTTGGCAAAGGGAACGTTCTTTTATTGCGTAACGCCAAAATTGCGACATAAGCTTTGAAAAATATTTGCAACGTGCAATGCAATGTTGAAAACAAGTGTAAGTTTAAAAAAAAAAATACGTAGTAAGGTGTTTTTGAAAATAGAGCAATTCCAGCTCAGATCAGGATTTTTTCTGTTACTTTTGCACCCGACCCTCTCCGATTTCAATGAAACATTTTAGACCTGTTATCCTAAGCCTAAATAAGCCATTTTTGTGTATATGTAGCCAGTTGCACTCGAAAATGACATTTGAGAAGGGCGTAAGTAATTTAAAAAAAAAAACGAAGTTGACTTTATAGCTGTCGGCCACCATTGCTAGTACCAACCACTAGTGTCTTCCTTTTTATCTACAAGGACTTCGCCGCCCTGGGCTCCTAAGTGTATGAAAGTATGGCACGGAGCGACGGCGCCGAATACCCATATTTACACAAAGAATTTTAGAGCGCCCGCCGCGGGATTCGAACCGGCGACCTCTGGGTTGTGAGTCCAGTGCGCGGTCCGATTGATCCACACGGGCGGGACAATTTAAAGTAATTTAAATATTTTTGTATTTTGTTATTTAAAAATTACTGTAACTCAAAGCCGTTGTATCGTATCAAAAAGTGGTCAAAGAAAAACTTGTAGGAAATTGGACGGGCTTTCTGAAAAAAATACACTGAAAGAAAAAAAACACGTCACTTCCATGATATTTTTCAATTTTTAAGCTTAAAAGTCAAATTTGAAAGTGATGTCACGATTTTTTTTTGTTCAAAATTTTTGAGGAAATAGCCTAAAATGCAGGGCTCGGAGTCGGAATCGGAGTCGGTGGAGTCGGGTCTTTTTGGGGACCTGGAGTCGGAGTCGTCAAAACTCGAACAGCTGGAGTCGGAGCCGGAGTCGGAGTCGGCTAAATTTTATGAGCTGGAGTCGGAGTCGGAGTCGGAGCCAAAAATTTCTGATAACCCGGAGTCGGAGTCGGAGTCGGAGTTATCTAAAATTCAACAAAAAATATGTATTTGTTATAATGCAGGTTAATTCACAAAACTTCTATTTTTTAAGTCGCATGCATTGCGTTGCCATTTTTTTCATTTTTTTAAATAGATTTATTAGATGAGCAATTCTCTATTAAATCGGCCGATTTCAACCTATTTTTTTTGTTTTTTTTTTTTTTTGCTGTTTGACCCAAACTTTATGAGGGCCTTCCCACAAGAAGCCATCTTGTGTCATTGATTCACTTCAAGTAATCTCCATACAATTTTGGCAGAAGTTCATATAAATATGGTACGTAAATATTCGAAGATCTGTAACTTTTCAAGGAATTTTTTTATTGATTTGGTGTCTTCGACAAAGTTGTAGGATGAGAACTATTAAAAAACAGGTACACGTACAAAAAATTTGGTGATTTTCTATTTACCTTTTATTTACAAAAAATCAATTTCCCAAAATCGGTATTTCAAAATTTTTGAATTGTTTTGTATGTTTTAGGGGACATCCCGCATCTTTTAAGCCATTCTGAAGTATGGACCAAAATTTTGCCGAAGGGTTATGATTTTTTTTAATAGTGATTTATGCAAAAATTAAAATCTTGTACACAACAATTTCTGGCCTAATTTTTTATGTAAAATCGAATTTACCATCGAAAAGTACTTTACACATTTTTTGATTAAGTACACCGTTTTAAAAATATATCCATTCAAAGTTTAAAAAATCCGTTTTTTTACTTTTTAAAATGTCCATATCTAAAAACATTGAATGATTGGCCCTTTTGAAATGTGAGTATTCATTAAAAAACATTAAAATATTTGTTTTTCCGAAAAGATCGGAAAATTTCACGCATGTTTCATTTTTCAATATTGAAAATCGGACCATTAATTGCTGATAAATAGACATTAGAAAATGGAGGGTTGTTTGGGTTAGACTTACAAAATCAATTTTCCTGTTTCTTTTATCCGCTGTATCTCAGCAACCAGTGGTCCAATCTTCTTAGACGAAATAGTAGGAAATTTTATGAACTATTCGAAAAAAATATTTTCAGCAATGGAAAATCATGGACACTATTTAAAAAAATAAAAAAAACGGAAATTTTCGGACAAAATTTAACGTTGAAGACTATATTTTAAAACGGTGCACGTAATAAAAAAATGTGTAAAGTTCTTTTCGATTGCAAATTCGATTTTACATAAAAGATGATCAAAAAAATTTAAGTACCTATGTTACCTGGAATTTTTTTTTCAGTTTTGTGATTCGAACTTAAGTTCCTTGAGAAAAACATGACAATTAGAGAGTATTTAAATAATCCTATTTATCAAAGATTTCAAAATATAGTCAACTAACTTTTAAAACATTCAAAGATATGTGAAGTCGGAGTCGGAGTCGGAGTCGGAGCTAACCATTTGTTGAAAGCTGGAGTCGGAGTCGGAGTCGGAGTCGGCTAGAGTTTGTAGGCCGGAGTTGGAGTCGGAGTCGGAGTCGGTTCGAGCTGAAAGCCGGAGCCGGAGTCGGAGTCGGAGTCGGCTAATCTCAGAAAGCCGGAGTCGGAGTCGGAGTCGGAGTCGTTTAAAACATGACCCGACTCCGCAGCCCTGCTAAAATGTAACAAAAAGACTCACGCAGGATGGTATGTCTCTTCTTAAAAAAATCTAAAATCATTTACTAAAACTGTTTTTTTGAAAAGTGGTCTAAACGTCAAAATTTTCAAAAACCGATAGTGGGAATCGATTCCTCAGACAATTTTACATAAAAGTCTCCATATTGACCATTGTCCTATGTCCAATCCTTGTGAAGATACAGCGGTTTTAAAAATAAAAATGTTGAAAAATTAGGTTTTTTTATGGTTTTTTGCAATTTCTAAATGACAGACTTGATTTTTCAGTCTCGAAAATATTTTTAACGGAAAGCTCGTCCAATTTCCTATAAGTTTGCCTTTGACAGCTTTCTAATTTGATTCGTTTTGATATTTACGTAAGCTTATTTACTATCCAGGTTTCTACCACACTGAAAAAAATATACTATTCTCAGTTATGAGCAATGTAATTAAGGTCATATCTGTAAGCCCATACATCCAATTCAAATGCTGTCAAAGGCAAACTTATAGGAAATTGGACGAGCTTTCCGGTAAAAATATTTTCGAGACTGAAAAATCAAGTCTGTCATTTAGAAATTGCAAAAAACCATTAAAAACCTAATTTTTCAACATTTTTATTTTTAAAACCGCTGTATCTTCCCAAGGATTGGACATAGGACAATGGTCAATATGGAGACTTTTATGTAAAATTGTCTGAAAATTATATAGGCCTAGGATAACATGTCTAAAAAGTTTCATTGAAATCGGAGAGGGTCGGGTACAAAAGTACCCGAAAAATTACTGATTTGGGCTGGGATTGCTCAATGCTGAAATTTTTTATGTTTTTTTTGGTATAATATACTAAATTTTAACTAAGCACCGCATTTTTTGGAAATACTTAATTTTTCACCGTATTTTATCGTGTGAAATTTTATTTTATGGATAAATTTAGGCTCGAAGAAATTTTATTTAAAGTTTTTGTCTCCGCCTTCATCAAATTTGGCCCGAAAAATCAGGGGGATATTTTTTTCAAAAAACTTCAAAATTTCAATGGAAATTTAAGTGTAATCAGCTGAAATCAATTTAAAATGCATTCCCTTGCGTTCGGAATCATTTTAAGAATGTTTGGGTTGATTTAAAAATCTATTGAATTTTTGAAAATTTTCGATCTTTAGTATTGCAAAAAGTTTTTTTTCGTCGATTTTTTTGTTTTCGACAAATCTTACATTTTTTCAAGACTAGTGATTGCAAAACAACTTAACTAGTGTAAAATGCATTTTAAAACACTTTTTGTATTCAAATGTTGAGAGTATGGTTTGTTATTTCAATTTTTATATATATATATTTTTTTTGCCCCCCTCTCCATCGACCCCGGCAAGAACTGAGGGACAAAAACTTTGAAAAATATTTACATTGGTTTTAGTTTATAAAAAACACTTGAAATTTAGCAAAATACCGCCTTTTTAAATAATAAAATTTTCAAAAATATCGTTTTTTATCGTGTGAATTTTTTAGTAATTCACACTAAAAACTCTTATAAAATCACAATCCATACACAATTTCGCGTCGTTTGATACTCAAATTGCAATTTAGGGGCCACTCAGAAACTACTTGCATGCTTCTTTTAGGAAATTTGAGAAGATCGTGGAACGATTTTCATTTATTGTTTAAAAAAAGAAAAATTGAGTTCTATTAAGTGCATTTTTTTAAATAAAAAGATCATTTTTTAACCTAAAATTAAAAAATAACCTGTTTATTTGGCAATTTAAGATAAATTTTAACAGCTTTCAAACTGATAACAAACAATTACCTTCCCTCCCCTACAGCCGAAAACCCAACCCCAATGCCGGAGAAGCGATGTTTCGCGACCAGAAAAGCAAATTATGGTGAAGACAGCCACTTTGCCTATACACTACAGCCTTTGCTGGCTTTGGCTGTATCGCTAGAAGCAGGCAAACGACCGAAAAGAATAGTCAAGAACTATGTAAATATTACGTATTTATTTATGCATGAGCAGAGCAGGCTGAGCGGAGCAGATATAATAAATTAGTATTTGGTTCAGAGCCGTTTTTCAGTAATGTATTGTTGTTTTTTTATTTGATGATAAATTTTAATTGAACATAAATTGATATTTTGAAGAACTTCTAAAAGCAATTGTGGTGTTTTCGTACCGTTACTTCTACTCAGTAGCTTTATTTCCCAGGAATGCAAACAAATCGGAATGAAATGCCATTGCAATTGGATATTTTTTCTCGTTTGGTTAGAAAACTCGACATGGAATAACCGTTTAGTGCTAAAATGCACCAACGAAATGTTTTCTGCAGTTCGCTTCGTAAACTGAACGGCAAAAGTGAGGCTCTTGTATCAACATTCGTAGTTTCAGAAAGATTGAACAAAAAAAAGGTAGCATGGGAAAAATACCCGAATTTCAACGATTCAGAAGCAGGGAATTAGCCTTTGATTAGTCAAGAATCATGATTTTCGGTGCCTTTCAAGCTACGATGCTAAGCGGAGGACTTGAACAATCATTCGTACCTGTCGCCGTGCATTACGAGCTATGACGCTATAAACATTAAAATCAAGGTTATCAACAACAAAAAAAAACAACAAAATCCACCAGTGTGCCTTCCGAGCAGTGTTGCTGAGGGAAAGGGCATTTTTATTCGTTGTTTTTAAATTAAAAAAATATGTGTTTTCCTTCGACCCATCAAGGGTTAACGCCAAATGGAAACAAACGAGCCCGAGGTATTGAAATAAAAGCTGTTTCGAGGCGAAAAACATTGATAAGCTGGCAAAAATTTGGCAGCAGCAGAAACCTTCCTCTGCCTGCGATGTTCCAGTTGTGGTGGCACGGCAAAATATGGAAAACCACCAAGTGAGGGCGGGAAATTGGCGGATGGGTCGTGCGGTTTCTCCGTCCTCCTCCTCCCCGCAGACTCTCTGACTTGGTTTTGGCCCTGGAGGGAGGTGTTCCCGAAAGATAAGAACATGACCGCGCGAGCATTTGCCATTTTTCGCGGTTGGTGTTCTCGCGTTTTGGGTGAAATTGGTGGTTTGAAGAGGCGAGGGAGGTGGGGAAAGTGTTTGAGGAGTTTTGTGGAAAAGGCAATTCCATCTTTCAACACGTTCAATATGGTTGCCGAGAAAGGGCTGGTGGAAAAAATGACGCGAAAACAGCATCAGGAAAAGAGTGCAAATGTTGTTCCAGCTAATTAATTTTCATAATTTTGCAACTTCTTGCTGCTGAGAAATGGAAAAATAAACTGCAACAAACTGCCATTTGGTTGCATGTAGATACTGGGGTGGGAGTGAAAAATTACAAGGGAAATGTGAATATTTGCTAGTTTATTTGCTGATAGTGGACTTTGTAGAAAGAAATGCTTCAATATTTACATCTAGAGTCACTGCAGGTGGTGTATTGTCTAGAAAAGTTCAATAAATTTAACAATGAACAAATGAACAAATGAACAAATGAACAAATGAACAAATGAACAAATGAACAAATGAACAAATGAACAAATGAACAAATGAACAAATGAACAAATGAACAAATGAACAAATGAACAAATGAACAAATGAACAAATGAACAAATGAACAAATGAACAAATGAACAAATGAACAAATGAACAAATGAACAAATGAACAAATGAACAAATGAACAAATGAACAAATGAACAAATGAACAAATGAACAAATGAACAAATGAACAAATGAACAAATGAACAAATGAACAAATGAACAAATGAACAAATGAACAAATGAACAAATGAACAAATGAACAAATGAACAAATGAACAAATGAACATATGAAAAAATCACAAATTAACCATCTAGAAATTTTTATTTTGGGATAAACCCCCTCCCCCCCCCCCATCGCGCAATTTCCATACAAATAAAATCTTTTTTGTATGGAGCGTAGACAATCACCACCCACCACAAACCCCCCCACCCCCCCCCCCCCCTAAGGTGCCCACGTGGTTTATGGACGGTCCCATCAAGCAGCTATCAATTGAATCCCGCTACGATGACGTTATATTGGCCTAAATTCATAAATACCACTTATAGCACTAAATAACCAGCTTTAATCCTGAAAAGGGGCAAATCATTGCACAGTGGGAAAAAAGGGCCCAAAAAATTACCGCAACATGATTTCGCGCAAACCATCGATTGCTATACACCAAAAGCTTCGGTTTTGCACCAGGAACAATAATCCGATGAAAAATCGCACTGCACGGACCTGTGGCCGGAGTACAGGCCACCGGTAGATCCGGATTTTTAGAAAAAGTATCAGATTTATCCAATTGTGAACTGATAAGCTTTCTTCTGCCATGAACAGTCATGCATAACAATCCTAGAATAATATTAGATACCATAGGACCCATCGGAACCGGTTCCACCGATCTCCGGTGGCCACATCCGGAACCGCATTAGGAAACAGCGACGTATCAAACTTCTTGATTTTGGATGGGGACATGAGTTATACACTCCTCTCTTAAAAACATGAAGTTTGATATGTCGCAAGAGTGGTTTCAGGAATTTGCCAAATATGATCTTCGGATGTGGCCACCGGAGAACCTGGGAACCGGTCACCGGAGGCAAAAATACATTTTAAGGATACTCTCCATCCAAAATCTAGAAGTTTGATACGTCGCATGACTAGTTTACGCTGTTTCCTAATGCGGTTCCGGATGTGGCCACCGGAGATCGGTGGAATCGGTTCCGATAGTTCCTATGGTATTTAATATTATTCTAGGATTGTTTTGCATGACTGTTCATGGTAGAATAAAGCTTATCAGTTCACAATTGGATAAATCTGACACTTTTTCTAAAAATCCGGATCTTCCGGTGGCCTGTACTCCGGCCACCGGTCCGTGCAGTGCGATTTCTCTTCGGATTATTGTTCCTGGTGCAAAAACGAAGCTTTTGGCGTACAGCAATCGATGGTTTGCGCGAAATTATGTTGCAGTAATTTTTTGGGCCCTTTTTTCCCACTGTGCATTGTCATAAAAGCAAATTGTTCGACTTTCGAAAATCCGACATCCGCGAAATGTGTTCAATTTGGCTAGGGTTTCTTCCGTTACTTCATCCGAAAGAACAACTTTTTTTCTGTTAGAAATGTTCGAGAGCAGCGCCCGGCCGATGCATGGAGACGCCGGGTGTTTTACGATTATCTGGGCTTCATTTTGCATAAAAGGGAAATAAAAGAAAGAAGTTTTCCGCCCAACCCCTTTGGGCTCTGAAGAAAAAAACGAGCGGAGGGGTAAAAATCAGAAAACTAATTCAATGAGGCTTATGAAGAGTTTCGACCATCTAGCAGAGCAAGATAGGCAAATGAGAAAATGGCTTCCGAGGAAAAGTGATACAAGATGGGGAATAGAAAAAAAAAATCACAGCAAGGGCGAAGAAAATGCTCGAGGGCGGATAAACTAATGTAATGATCTGCTAAGAAAATTTGCATTTTTTCTCATCTCATGTTATTGAAGAAAATACTTTTTTTTTCCTTTTTCACCAGACCCTTGCGCTGGGCCCTGAAACCATGTGTATAAGCCGTATAATGTGTGGGAAACTATGGAATGATGTTTTCTTCTCGAAAAACTTTGAATTTCTCTACTACTGATAAAAATTATTTGCAGTTTCTCAAATTAAATTAAAGTTTGCCTCAAAAGCAAACTAAGCCAAAAATATACACTTCATTTTGCTTAAACAAATTATAACCAACACCAGTGAGTATTAATGTAAAATGGGAACAGCCCAAAATTCCTCGAAATCCTCTTATCATTTTACACGCTGGACGAAAAAGCCGAAACAGATTGGCATCATCATTAAGCTTCCCTACATTCCCGAGAGAGAGTGAGCGAAAAAGCCCTGGAGCTTATTTACCGAGCAAAAATCCTTCCAAAATACCATTATTTTTATATGCACCAACACAGCATTAACTTTGGACGCAGGAGAAAAAAAAACACGAAAACTCCGGAAAACGATAATAAAAAGTAAACGATTCATAACGTTCCCCAAATCTGTACAGTCTCCCCTCTTTCCAAAGCTGGAGTGCAGGATCGTGTACCCAGTTTACAGTAGAACCCCGGCGAAGTGACAAATTTAAATCTTTAATCCTAAAATTTGCTAAATTTGAGTGGTTTCTTAGTAACCACATGTTTGTATTGACTAATAGATTAGGGATCTTCATGGGTATAACAAAGAACTTTTTTTTGTTTTCAATGATTAACTTAAGCAGATCTGTCAATAACGAAGAAGCGTATCATTGGCATTAAACCATGCTTAAACTATTTGATTTTTTTTGAGTGATTTTTAAAACCTTATTTTAGAAAAAATCAAAAAATATAATATTATTTAAAATGATTTATTAATATTTTGTATATTACAATTATTAACAAACAATATTGCAACGGTCTAAATCCAGGATGGCCAGCTCTAGAAAATTAGACTAACATACTTGGAATATTTTATTTGCATTGTTTTATTTGAATTTGAATATCTAGAGTTTTATTTGAAAAGGTCCTTTACACATAGGGAATCCTATAGCTTAGGACCTTTTCAAAACATAAACAAAACTCTGGAAATCATCAAACTTCTTCGAAACGAGTTCAATATTTTTTCCTTTATTGAAATGATTTTTTTTATGAAATAACTCAAGCTACTTGGCATCAGTTTTTTTGTTTTTTTTTCTGTTCAGTAATATTGGTTAGTCCTGAAATGCTTTTGCATGCACAAATTTACTGTAAATTATTGGTTGAAATGAAGTGGACATGGTTTTTTTTAGCTTCAATCCAATTAAAAAAAAACATTGAAGGAAAAGTTTAACAAAATACTTCGAGGAAATCTTAAGTTAGGCTTTTGTCCAACGTTTGTAAAATATCTAAGAATTCACGAGCATATTTGTTCCAAAAGTTGCATTTTTACAATTCTGGTTCCAAGAATTTCAAAATTAATTAATTCAAAATTATTCCCATTTGATTGAAAATGACACAAAAAAAATGTTTTAGAATGAATTCGGAATAAATGTAATATTTTATGTTTTCTTTGTAGGTAAAAAAAATAAATTAAATATTTATATTTTTTATTAAATTTGGGACACGTTGCAATTGAAAATTTTGATTTTATTCTTTTATAAAACATGTTTCAATTATTAATGAACAACATTTTTCAAAAATCAATCAGATTTGAGAATTACTAAACTTTAAAATGACTGGAATATTTGATTAATATTAAAATTTTTTTTTAAGAAATGGTCACTCAGGATGTTGTTGTTGCGGATCTGGTACGTTTCGCCGAATGTCGTTTCGCCGACGGTCATTTCGCCGAATGTCGTTTCGCCGAATGGTACGTTTCGCCGAAAGTCATTTCGCCGAATGGACGTTTCGCCGAATTCAATAAAAATTAACTTTTTTGTAAAATTTATGCTATTTGTTCGCTGCAGTGCAATCTTGTAATTCACTCATGCAAACTTGAGAAGGAGTGGCAAGATAATAATATAATAATTTAAAAAAGTAAAGAACGTCTCATGTTTCACAGAAATAATACAAATAATTTGCTTAAAAAATTAAGAATGCAAAAACTAACAGAAATTTTTCAAAATATTATGCTAAAAATCAAAATAACTGCTCATGTTTGAAAGAATGCAAAACCTTCCGAAAATTATAGAAATAATATGCTTAAAAAACTAATAATGCATAAACTCTCCGAAATATTTGAAAAGTATGCCAAAAACATAGAATGCAAAAACTGACAGCAATTTGGCAAAATGTTGTGCTGAAAACAAAAAGAACTGCTCATGTTTGAAAGAATGCGAAAACTCCCAAAAATTATACAAATAATTTGCTTGAAAAACAAAGAATGCAAAAACAAACAGATATAATCTAAATTATAAGCAGCCAATTAAAAGAACTGCTCATGTTTGAAAGAATGCAAAAACTCACAAAAAATATAAAAATAATTTGCTTAAAAAACAAAGAATGCAAAAACAAACAGAAATATTCAAAATTATAAGCAGAAAATAAAAGCACTGTTCATGTTTGAAAGAATGCAAAAACTCTCATAAATAATTTAAAAAATATGCTCAGTAAACAAAGAATGCAAAAACTACCGGCATTTTTTCAAAATGTTATGCTGAAAATCAAAAGAACTGCTCATGTTGGAAAGAATACAAAAACTTACAAAAATCATACAAATAATATGCTTAAAAAACAAAGAATGCAAAAACTATCAGAAATTTATCAAAATTATAAGCAGAAAATTAAAAGAACTGCTCATGGTTAACAGAACGCAAAAACTCACAGAAATAATTCAAATGATATATTAAAACAAGAATGCAAAAAACTAACAAAAATTATATGCTGAAATTAAATAACTGCTTCAGTTTGAAAGAATGCAAAAACTCGCAGATTTTTTTTCAACTAGATTATTTTTTAAGCGATTGTTTATGCATATAATAATGCATAAACTTATAAAAATAACATACTAAGAAACAAATAAATATTTTTTTTAAAGAAGATTGCAAAATCACCTTTTAGGGACATTATACTTTTTCCAAATATTTTAATACAATTTGTGTCCATTTTATATATTTATTATACGATTATTTGTCAATTCGGCGAAACGTCCCATTCGGCGAAACGTCTCATGCGGCGAAACGACATTCGGCGAAATGACCTTCGGCGAAATGACCGTCGGCGAAACGACATTCGGCGAAATGTCCCGCACCCTGTTGTTGCTGATCATTGTTGATTTTATTAGAGGATCTTGAACCCCATGGGTCATTCGCTCCCGTAAAAGTTCAGGAATTTTTCTTCTGATCGATATGTTTAAACAGGTGTACTGCTTTAAAATAAAAAAAGCGTAGAAATATATTTTTTTTCTATTTCACATTCAATTTATCTTAAATTTAGTTTCAACTGTTTTCACCGAGATAAAATTATTTCACACAGCTTAAAGGACCCCTACTGTGTATGGCTCGTACAAAAACAATTCTATGGGATACAGTATGTTTAAAGGACTTTCAAATAAAACTTCAGAATTCTAGATAACTCTTTTAAAACAACCAATGCGCCCTGTGTTTCCATTGTACATAATAGGTGAGAATTGCTCGTTGAAAAAAAAAAAAATCAAAGGTGTTCCAGTCACCGGTTGAAAAATTATACACTTAAAATGGTTTAGAAATACTGAAATTGATAGTATATTTGGTTTTCTGACCGTGGCCACCTTGTTCTAATTACTGAAAGTATTCTCCTTTAATCACATAAGCATTAGAATTGGTATTCCGAGGACGCGATAAAAATAATTAAAAATAAATCACATACTAATTTCTATTTTTATTCAAATCTTTCGTAGAAAAATAGTGACAGCTCGTAAAGTCAGAATCGGAGTCATTATTCCTCTACTGCCTTTTTTCTTTCAAATGAAACAAGTAAAGGCTGCTCAAAACGCCATCGAACGCTACCAGAAGAAGTGGAAGGTGAAAACAAACGCCGAGAAGTCCCAAGCGATATTCTTTACCCGAAAGCGAAGCCCACGCAACCTTCCCCGCAGGGAGGTGTCAGTGTGGGGTAGCGAGGTGCCATGGTTGGATGAAGTCCAGTATCTGGGGGCCTCCCTGGACAAGAAGCTGACTCTCGCCAAGCACATCCAGAACGCCACGATCAAATGCGGTAAGATCACCAAGATGCTCTATTCTCTCGTCAACCGGCGGTCCCACCTGGATATCAACTCTAAGCTGCTGCTCTACAAGACGGTGTTCAAGCCGGCGATGACGTACGGTTACCCGGCGTGGTACGACTGTGCCGCTTCCCACCGGAAGAAACTTCAAGTCAAGCAGAACCGGCTGTTGAAGATGATGCTAAACCTGGATCCTTTCCACCCGACTCACGACGTCCACAGGATGGCTAAGATGGAGTTGATCGACGATTGGCTCCAGCGAGTGCTACCGAAGTTCTGGATGGGGTGCGCCACCTCAGTCAATCCCCTGCTGCAGCGGTTGCCCCTTGAGCTGTGATATTAGAATAAGTAACGCCTCATTTCCTCTAACTATCCCACATCTATTAGCTATTTCGAAGGTTATTTTTGCATTTTTTTTCCTTCTCTGTCCAATTCGTTCTCCTTAGTAAAAGTAAACTCTCTCCCCATTAAGAACAAATCAGCTGTTGAAAGGTAGTCCATATCTCAGCTCAGGATAACAACTGCACCTATGTATTTGTTAAAGCAACCAAATAAATGAAATGAAACAAGTAAAGTCATTAATCCCATAATTTTCCAAAATTATTAGAGTTATCATTTTCAATACTTGTTGTAGATTCAAAATTGGAGTTAAATTGGATTTTAGCGAATTTATTGATCGAAGCCCGTTTAGAGGTATGTTTGGGTTATAGAGGGTTAATTTACGAAAAGCTAAAGTCGGAATGGAGTCGGACAATTTTCAACAATCTTGTACTAGAGTAGTTGTTGGAGTCTGTGTCGGTCGGTGACCTTCGACAAAATTTTGCATTTTACCTCGCATTTTACTATTAAACAAATTTGAATTTTCTTTGTTTATTAGTTTTGATAATTCGAAGCTCGTGAAAATGAACAACCTCAAATGCACTGTCAAACCAACGTGCATTTACTGTACCTGGGAGTAACACTGCGATAGCAAACATTGCCCAAAGTTAATGTTCGTTTTTTTGCCATGCCTCCCTGATGCCCTGTGTCAACATCATAACCGGCGCAAAAATGCGTGTAAAATCTCCGTTATCGATAATCAATTTGATGGATTAAACCATTACTAACAACGCGGGTCGGTTGTGCCGTTGCACCAGATGTCTCTTCGATAAGGTTTGGGCCTGAGTTAGGCCAAAACATGAAACATTATCCGTGTTAGTAGAAGTTTTCATAAATTGTATTTCTTATCATTATTCGAATGCATAGTTGTGGAGATTAATACTAAATCGATTTTGTTGCTGTGATGCACAACAGTGACATTCATTGCACGTCTAGATAACAGGCCCACTTTCCACCTCAGTTGACGAACAGCACCTTATCTTTCGGCCGCAGGAACGCATAGTAGAACAGCAAACACAGCAGGCTTAGCACGCCGCTGGCGACGGTCAGATAGTGCAGAAAGTCGAACCACCACGAATCGAAGGAGCCCAGGTTGTACCACAGCACACTCATGGCGATGTTTTCGATGAATACCAGGGTGACGTAGCCGACGTACCAGGTGCGCACGTGGATGAACTTAATTTTGAACTCCAGGAGGGAGAACAGATAGATGTAGGCTAGGAAGAGGTAGAAGTAGTACCGTTCCAGCTTCTCGTGGAACCGAACTTCGTAGATGATGCAGGCGATCATCAGGAAGTAGTGGTTGACGCAGAGCATCCAGAAGTAGAGCGGGAAGAACACGTAGAACACGGATAGGGCGATCATTCGCATCAGCAGGAACATGACCCAGCCGGTGAAGGAGACTGCTTTACCGACGAGGTCGTCCTCTTCCAGACCGGTGATCATTTGTCTCCGTGACGGCAGCGAGAGAGCGTCTCCGTCGGTTTGGTCGACGTTTTCGTTGTCCTGTTTGCGTTCGTGCTCGAACATGCCCTCCGGAAGTCGCGGCACGTGGCTTTTGATGAAGCACTCGACGTCAAAGACGAAGATGTCGCGCAGAACGGATGCTCGCTTGAGCACGTTGGCGGCTGGAGTTGGAGGGGCTGGGGATCGCGGGGGTTTATCGAGCTCTACCGGATTCTCGTACTCTTCGTCACTGCTGTCAGCTTGTATGGTAGCCAGCTTGAGGTCATCAGTTTGGCGGACATACTGTCGGATCTCGTCAATGTGCTCGACCAGATCTCGCTTGAAGCTGACCGTTGGGGACTGCGAGTCCACCGTGTCGGCAACTTCCAGCTTGTCGTCGTCGGTGTAGTTGGCGTACGGATCGGTAAGCTGTTTGGACGACTGTCGGTCGAAGTTACTAGGGTTCACGTTGATGATCTTGCTGCCGGGTGAGGACGGACCTTCACCGTACTTGGAGTAGAAGTTTCGCATGATGTTGGGGACCATGGGATCTCCTTCAAGCGGATTGCGCTTGGCGCTCGCAAGCAAGCTTTCCGCTGTACTGGTTGATCTGAGGAACTCCCTCTTTCGAGCCGCTACCTGCTGATCCGAACTCCATGGGTAGCACTTTCCAACAATCTTCTGGCTCTCGAATCGTTGATACGAAGTTATGATTGATGCCATCGTAAGGAAGGAGAACACTACGCTCACAATCTGAGCCGTCACCGTGTCGTAGTTACGGAACGTATTATCCCGCAAGAGGATGTACAACTGCAGTGACATCTGCGGAGCGGCGTGCAGGAATGCTTGAAGAAAGTGGTACAACTCGTACGGTGAAGTCTCTCGGATTTTACCAACCGCTTGTACCCGTCCGTACGATCCCTTCTCCTGGAAGAGCGCCTCAATACTCCAGAAGATCCGTCGATTGAACCTACAAGAATACCTCCCTTGTACTACACCGCTCAAACAGAACCTCGCATCAACTCACCGATAGAACGCCGCAACCGGGAACAGCGTCAGCACGAGCAAGTGCTTCGCCACAAACCGCGCCGTACGTTCGTCACATCCTACCGTTTCAGGCCACTGGCTTGGCGAGGACAGAACCGAAGCAAAGCATGACACAGCCGGAAGCCACATGAACGCCAGCGTAAACCAGGCCCAGCTGGGGTTCCCGTTGCGGAAGTGTTCCACCACCACGATCACGTCGGCCGTCATCAGTACGCAGTACACGAGAAGTTCAAACACCACCGGAACTAGGAAACTCAGCACGATTTGGGTGCGGGTCTTGACCTGGTAGCCCAGGACGCACCGCGGAACTCCGTCGAGGACGTCCATTATGGCAGTGGGACGATGTGGAACATTCCCTCTGCTTGACTGGGTGATACTTTTTGAACTGCGAATGATTCACGAAAGGTTGGACATGGAATACCTGTATGAGAGCAAGAGATAAGGCAGCGGAAGTTTATCAGTTCTTCGTTTGGTATGGTGTCGGTGTCGGCTGCACGAGGTTGTTTTGGTTAAGATAAGAAAGGGTTGTGAGTAACTCACCTGAGATTTACCTCAGCAAAGTGAGCTGTGAGGTGAGATTTGAAATGTTTCCCCGGTCTTGTTTACCGGGTCGAAGTATTGTTGAAATATTTAGTTAAGAACATAACCTTTATTTTGTCTTATTCAAAGAAAACCAAAAAAAAACAAGCAACAAACAACAAACAACAAACAACAAACAACAAACAACAAACAACAAACAACAAACAACAAACAACAAACAACAAACAACAAACAACAAACAACAAACAACAAACAACAAACAACAAACAACAAACAACAAACAACAAACAACAAACAACAAACAACAAACAACAAACAACAAACAACAAACAACAAACAACAAACAACAAACAACAAACAACAAACAACAAACAACAAACAACAAACAACAAACAACAAACAACAAACAACAAACAACAAACAACAAACAACAAACAACAAACAACAAACAACAAACAACAAACAACAAACAACAAACAACAAACAACAAACAACAAACAACAAACAACAAACAACAAACACCAAACAACAAACAACAAACAACAAACAACAAACAACAAACAACAAACAACAAACAACAAACAACAAACAACAAACAACAAACAACAAACAACAAACAACAAACAACAAACAACAAACAACAAACAACAAACAACAAACAACAAACAACAAACAACAAACAACAAACAACAAACAACAAACAACAAACAACAAACAACAAACAACAAACAACAAACAACAAACAACAAACAACACACAACAAACAACAAACAACAAACAACAAACAACAAACAACAAACAACAAACAACAAACAACAAACAACAAACAACAAACAACAAACAACAAACAACAAATCACAAAAATTGCAAAAAACAAACAATCCACAAAATTGCAAAAATTGCAAAAATTGCAAAAATTGCAAAAATTGCAAAAATTGCAAAAAATGCAAAAATTGCAAAAATTGCAAAAATTGCAAAAATTGCAAAAAATGGCAAAAATGGCAAAAATTGCAAAAATTGCAAAAATTGCAAAAATTGCAAAAATTGCAAAAATTGCAAAAAATGCAAAAATTGCAAAAATTGTCAAAATAAGTTGTTTTGATAGTGAAAATTAGCAAATTGGACCAAACAGGACTGAAGTATTACCCTGTAAAATTTACGAGAATTTTCGTTAAGAAAACAAATCATCAATTTAAACCTAATTTTAGTCCCCCAATTGTGGACATACTGGTTATGATTGTAGTTATTTACACTCCACAACAACAATCCTCTGCAGCTTATGAGATTGACACCTACCTTTTAACGTTATACATACCCCCTTCAAAGAGCACCTCGTTGACCATAAAGATATCCCGTGTCAGTGGTCTACTCTCCCCAGCTCCCTAAATGGAACATAACTTCTCCCAAGTGAACAAATTTACTTCTTATGCTGTGTCAAAAGCTCGTTTTCGTTTTTTACTTCAAATCTCGCTAGAATCTTGAGTGCGGTTGCTTCAAGTCGTGGTTCAATATCTCCTTCAAGTCTAATGGGGGAGAAAATTGTACCCCCCCCCCCCCGCCCCCTCCACTCCTACTCCACCCACTCTTTCATCTTCAAATTTGACTTGATTCTTGCAGGGGATGCAACGCTTCGCTGAGTATGAGAAGTTACACACACCAACTTGTGGGAAGGGGGAGGATGTGTGGGCGAACGTGTGCATAAAGTCTGGAAGAGTGTGCTGCATGTGATATTCATCTTAAGGAGCATCACCCCCACACTGATTGATCACACCTCCACTCCCCTTTCCCACACATGTCTTTGGTCTTGGTGGTGTTTTTTTTATGTGAAGGTTGCCCTTTATTTTCTACTTTCGTTCATTTTGAGACGGACGATAACGAGAACAAATTGTGAAAGTTGGTACGGGAGAGGACAGAAAAAATCCTCTATAAAAGACGCAATGTTGGTAGAGAGATTGTCGGAAAACATACTCAGCTGGCAACACTGTATGGTCAGCGATTTGAACAAGTTTGTAATTTAATCAGAATTGGAAAATTTTGTTTTACCAAATTGATCTCATGACTTAAACAACAGTTCTTTTCTGTTGATCCCCTCAAAACTTTGAATAATTATAAATTTAGAGAAATCACAACAAATTGTACAATTCTAGAAAAATCATCAATTTCAACCTGCCCATTTCAGTTAACAATCCCAAAATGCCCCCACTTTAAAAGCCATCACCACACAGATTACATCAAAAAGTGAATTGAAAATAAAAACGCACTTCCTAGCTTAAAGAGGGCAAGGGTTGCCAGCTGAACGCAATTTATCAAATGGGGGAAGGCCAGGGCGAAGATTAATTCGAAAACAGTTGTTTCAACCCGTCATGGTTCGATGTGGCAGTACGAATATATACGTACTAGGTGGTGGAAATTGCGCGAAAAAAACTGCGAAATCTCGGGCTCTAAATTCATTTTTGTTTTGCGGAAAGCCCTCAGAGCTGGGGTTTCCCACATGGAGATGGAGCTGTTGTGTTAACTTTTTGTGCGTTTCATTGGTCTGTGAGTTTTTTACTCTGAGATTTGAACAGTTTGAAGGGTGGTCTTAATTTCATTCCAATATCGTAATACACGATTGGCGAGATTTGTCATTTATATCTAACTCATACAATTTTTTTCTTTTAATTTTGAGACAATTCTCTCAGTGATAAACAATTTTGAGGTATTTTGAATTCGTGTAACTATTGTGCAACTTTACATCGCCATCTTTAAAGTTGTCGTGTCTCTTTTAAAAGTTAAGTCGAAGTCGAAGATCTAAAATGACATTGCTGCAACGTAAACTTCGTGTTCGATCGAAAAAAAAAACCTTATGCTGCGAATTTTCATGAATTCAGAAATCTTTTAAAGCACCACCCTACCTTCAAATCAAAGCCAAATTCAACTACAAAAAAAAACCGTCACTCTCCTTCACACTCCCAGAGAAACACACAAAGTTCCCCCGAAAAGAGTCGCTCGAACGCTCGCGCCATGACATCTGTACCGTGTGGGATGTGAAAATTGCATCGGGAAAAAGGTTCCCCTTTCCCGGAATGTATCCTTGTTACAGCAGTAATAGACGGACGGCCGGTTGAAGCGCAGCCAGTGTCCAGTCGATCCTACCCCCAAACAACTGGCCACACGCGCGCGCCATATCGCGCGGTATTGATCTAAGTTGGCGTTTGTTGACTTGGGTGTGGCCAGGGCCTGGGCAGCACTGTTTGGGTTGGTAGTTTTATGGAATTTTGGGTGGATTTTTTTTTTTGTTGTTGTTTCGATTCCTCTCGATTTTGCACAGACTTTGGTTTGAACCCAGCCAGCGGCAAAATTTACGATGATAGGGAATCGTAAAAAAGTGGCTTTGAATGTGATTTGCCGATGCCGATAGCGGGACTGGGACACACCACATCGGCAGGGCCGGGACCAGCTGGACCGGACTGGTGGTGGTTGTTGGGTTTGGAGATTTCCGTTTTTTTTTTCTGTTTCGATTCGATGTTTGTTGCGCTTTCAGATTGCACCAGGGTCTGAGGGTAGAAGGGTAGAAGTTTGACTTGAGTAACAGTGTGAGTCATCACCCCAAATATGAATATGGTTTTGTCAATTCAGAGATGAGATATCACGAATCGCGATTTTTAAAACTGTTACCTTTAAATTGACATGTTTCATCACGTTTCACAGTAAATATCACCTAATTATTTTTTGTGCAGTTCAAATTTTTGGCATTTAACATAAACTTATTATGTAAGAATTGATTAAAAATTTCAAATAGTTAAAAAAAATTGGATGTTTTTGAATACCCCTGACTCGAGGCGGTTTTATAAACACCCAAAAGCAAAATAAAAATTCAAAAGAAAACTGTAGATATGTATTCAGCAATTCTTCACGAAAACAGCATGAATCGAAAAAAAAGTTTTCCGATCGGGTTCAATTTTTTTCTGGGGGTTCCTTGGCCGAAATAATTCGACCCGTTTTTTTTTTGTTTGGCCATTAGGGTGACCTACGCCGTGTTAGGGTGGTCCGAAAAATGGCAATTTTCGTCGATTTTCGTAATTAAAAGACGCAACTTTTGGTACCCAAACATGTATACTGCCCATATTCGCATAAATGTCCCATATGCAAAAACAGCAAGCTGAGAAAAACGCATTTGAAGTTTGTCTGGATGTTATAGGCTGAAGTTTTACTGGATGTTATAGGCTCTTTCGAAAGGGCACACAATTTTGAACCAAACTGCATCGATAACTCGAAATCGATGAAAATGCATATGGGACATTTATGCGATCAGGGGCAGTATAGTTCATCGCTGAAATTTTAAAGTTATCGCAGTTTTAGTGAAAAAAGTAGATTTTTCCCGTTTTCGTAATTTTTTTCCATTTTTGCGCGTGGCGCGTCGAAAAACCCAGTTTTTATTTTCAAAAAATCGTATCTCAGAATATTGAAAACATAACTTCACCAGTTTTCAATATGTTATGTAAAATTTTCCGAGGAATCCGGCAAAAATATTTTCAGACACAGGCTCTTTGGTCCCGAGACCTTCAAAACAGCATTTTAAGTTTGCATACGACACTTTCAAATGTTAGGCTAGATATTTGAAACTTCTAACTATTTTTCCTTAAAGCCTATCAAATACCCTTTCATTTACGTCCAAGACAGCTGAAATCGTTTGAAATGGCGCGGAGTTATGATTTTTTGGTTTTTGCGAAAATCGACGAAAATTGCCATTTTCGGACCACCCTAACACGGAAAAATTTTGAGCCCGATCGGAGAACTTTATTTTCGAATCGTGCTGTTTTCGTGGGGAATTGCTGTATTAGGGTGTTCCAAATCCGGGCTTTCAAGAGGCTCCCCCCTGAAATCATAAATTGACCCATCACTAGGCTAAATTTCAAATTTGAGCTAATTCTGACCACGGGAACCCCTCCCTCTAATCGCTTGAAGTTTTTATGGGAAAAATCATCAAAA
This sequence comes from Culex pipiens pallens, assembly GCF_016801865.2. Taxonomy (NCBI): domain Eukaryota; kingdom Metazoa; phylum Arthropoda; class Insecta; order Diptera; family Culicidae; genus Culex; species Culex pipiens. The sequence continues at coordinate 91,445,297 of NC_068937.1, read as the reverse complement.
TGTATTACCTACCTGTGGAGGGCGCAATAGTCGTCCAATCTCTGTCAATTCTCAGTTGAAGAACCTTCATTAGATTTTGAACAACTTTCCCGAAGACACAACTTTTTAAGATTTTTGCTGAAAAGTTATTAGCTTCCGAAAGAGACCGTTTTTGCTTTCAGAGGGAGCCCCGAGAAAGCCCGGATTTGGACCACCCTAATATGTATTTGTTAAGGTAGGTCTATTGACCTATTGAATAATTATCAATGAAATAAATTAAAAAACGAAGTTGACTTTAAAGCTGTCGGCCACCATTGCTAGTAAGTTGGAAATGAAGAAATATAATCAGGATGTAGTATTAACAGTAAGTTTTAAGAGAATGCAAGAAAAATATGTCTTTTCTAACAATTTTTCATCAGAATTTGAAAATTAAAATGACTTGTTGTGCTTCGAATCCCAGACACTGATAAAAGCTGATTCGAAATCCGGACACTTTTGCTTCGAATTCCGGACACTCGTTTTTGCTAATGACTGAAATGTTAGTGGATGGCATTCTTAAGGTCTCAAATAAGCTGTTAACATGAAAACAATCGATATTTTATATAAAAATTTGCTTGAATTTAAGGAAATCAAAACCATAAATTTCTGCTTTGCCTTCCCGGTCCTTCGGACGCCTATGAAATATTTCATGTGAAATGTTTCACATTTTTGGTAATCTTATAATTTTATTTTATTTAATTGTTTGACATCAACTAAAGCGTTCAAACAAATTTTAAATAAAAGTTGATGTTAGAATTCATCAAATAACACAGTTTTGACATTCATAATGCAAACTTATATCCAAATAATTGATAAAACGAGATGAGGTGTCCGGGTTTCGAAGCGTCCGGGAATTCGAATCATGACGTTACCAACCACTAGTGTCTTCCTTTTTATCTAGAAAGGACTTCGCCGCCCTGGGCTCCTAAGTGTATGAAAGTATGGCACGGAGCGACGGCACCGAATACCCATATTTACACAAAGAATTTTAGAGCGCCTGCCGCGGGATTCGAACCGGTGACCATTGGATTGTGAGTCCAGTGCGCGGTCCGATTGGTCCACACGGGCGGGACAAGCAAATAAATTAATGATCTTTAAAAATCAACTGATTTTCTTCAAGCGACATAGTTTAAAAAAAAATAATGTGTAGTAAAAGTATTTTAAAACATTAGATAGATTTTCGTGAGAAAAAAAAATCTAATTTCCTGTTACATTGAATCTGTGAAGCTATATAGATAAACTTTTCTCAAAATAACAGTATCAAACTAAAAATTTAAGTTATAAAGATTAGTTCCGATAAGGTAACCAATCTCTTGTGAATCAAATTTATTATTTATGCAATGAGTTTTTTTTTAAATATTCCTCTTATTCGACGGTGCTTATACATTTTTCTGTTTTGCAGTCAAAAAATTATGTCTTTTAAATCTTAAAGAAAAGCTGAGTACAATATCTGCCTATTTTTTTTGCTATAAATTTAGATAAATTTAGATTCAGAATTTTACACATAAAACTGTTGAAAGAAAATCTGGTTGATTGCATGATACTGGAAATTCTCTTTTCAGAAAATAGTAAGGGTAGAGTAGTCATTAATGAGACACTTTTGATTTTGAATGGTTTTTTAATGTTAATATGTTCAGGTTAATGTTAACATTCCATAGGTCGCCTTCCTGAAGTGTCCAGCTTGTGACGATGCGCTACCTTCCCTTTACTAAGCAATCGAATCTAGAAGAGAAGCGATCACCAGTTGTGTTGGTCCGAGCCGCGAATTCAACCCCGATCTACCACTTACGAGGTGGAAGCGTTACCCACTAGGCTACTTGACTCAGTCATATTTCAATAGGGCCAATAATATGATTAAGACCATGGCTTAAAACAAAACGTCCGTCATACCTTATTGCTCAAAAGATGGCACTTTTTGTCGACTAAATTATGTCAAGAAATGAAAAGTTTAAAGAGGTAAAGTTTGTCAAAATCGAGTTTTTGTGATAACAAGTTAGCATAACCTACAGCTTTGCCGAAGACACCGAATCGATCCGATAATTCCTTCTCATGAAACTGATTCTTGAATGTTTTCATCGCACTTTTCTACGGATAGTCCCCAAATTTGTATGGAGACTTGAATCAAGATACTAATTATGCAAATTATTTGGATAAAAGTTTCATAGAAATTAAAGAATAATACAAAAAAAATCGGATGCTCCGTTCAGTCGTCTCCAAAGTTGTCGATCTTCGCTATCTCAATATTTCTCCATTTTTCGATGTTTTTTTTCAGTCCTTCAAACTGCTTGCTTGTGGGGATTTTTCTAAAATACAAAATCAAATCGCGTACAGCCACTTATCATAAAAAAATATACATTTTTTTAGAGGAAAATGTCTGACTCTAGCAATGCACGAGTCACAACTATCGTCCAAATGGTAATTCTTATGCAAAATTAGCTGAACCTTTCGAAAAAAAAAATACTTTCAAATGCACACAATTGAGTCTTATGTTCGAAAAACTGGTCAAAAATGGTCAAAATCATAACTTTTTCGAAAAACGTTTTTGTAAATTTCAGTTAACTCTTGAAGAAGACATGCAAACCCTTTATGTTTCTATATTAAATGTTTAGTCAGCACTACAACTTTGTAGAACATTGTTTTACTCTTAATAATAATTCTGCAAAGTAACAAAAAAAAAATCTTAAAATTAAAAAAAAATGTTTTAAATGAAAAATACCCTTCTAGGTTATTTTAGATTCAAAAAGTAACGGGAAATGGCAGTGATTTTAAAATTATATTTTGACATTTTTTTGATGAAAATTACGTTTTTTTTCGGAATTTGAGTACGTCATCAAATCGGGCGTCCAATTCTACACATAAGTCCCTTTGACACCAATTTCTATCTCTTCACGGTTTCGAGCAACAAACACCTGAAAGACGTGTCTTAGTTAAAATCCAGAAATATTAAAAGGGTCGTACCACCCCACCGTCACGAGATATCGAAAAATGGATTCGTGGTTAGTGACCAAAATTACCCGTTAGAGCAAAGTTTCATGAAAATCGAAGATGGGTTGGGGCAACTGCTGTGTGAGTTGGCGGAGAATGACTAAAATGAAGGTTTCTTAGGAATTTCAAAAGATGTTTGGATTTAAAAAGGTTTTTTTTTAACTCATTAGTAATCATTTGAAAAACCTTATTGAACAGTATAACAAAGTTTTAATTCAATTTTTGATTTATTTCAAAGTGCTTTTTATGAGTTAAGCTCTTACGTCAACAATAGCCCCCCAAACCCTTCTTTAGATTTACAGCTTCCTTGCAGTCGCTGGGCGTGCATGGTTGGCGGCACGACGAGACTCGAGGGGGTGTTTATCAGTAATGGTACAGACCAACAGCCAGCAGCCCTGCCCGGCCCCGTAGCCAGGAGATTGATACAATCGACGAATAAATCAAAACATTTTATGATTTCGCTCTGGTTTGTTTTGCCATTTTTGTGTCATTTCTCCGGAAACGAATAAAAAAGCAACTCGAATGTCGATTTCAGGATTTTGCTTCTTTTTTTTGCATCGTTTTAGAGTTGGATTTTCTTTCCAACACAATAAGCGATTCCGGCGATGATAAAGTGATCAATCAAATTCGGGTTTATCCTTGTGGCCTTGTTAGCAGCAGCAGGACGACTGCAATCGGATACCCTGAATCGAACATGAAAGTAAACGAAAATTTGATTTGTCACAAGCTGCATTCTCGGTGTCATCGGACTCGTTTAAGGGGGTTGTCAGTTGATTGCTGTTATTGCAATGTGACACCGAAAATGATTCGATTTATCTGATTAAGGGGAGGTACATATTTTATATGAAACCACTTAAATATTGTCAACAAGGACTTCAAGAATATCGGTAACAAGTACAAGCGTTAAATGTGATCCTTAACTAACTCGATACAGTAATTGCAACTAACAGGAAAAACATGAAAACCTTTTTCCAATTACCACTTTATTTACCTCAGAGTGCTCCTCAAAGGATGCTTAACAAGTTTATCATTAAATTGCATCAAAATTAACCGTTGCAGCTGGGTGAAGAAGTTTGATTATAGCAACGATGATGTAATACTCGTTCACTAACAGAACCCTCACCAGCAGCTAGCGGGGACATAATACTTTCGAGATAACGAATTCTCATTATTGGTGAAATATTTTTCCCGTTCCGTACCGTTCGCTGTTGTGTAACCCGTTTACTGAAAGCAGCCCTTTTAGTTAGTATTTCTTAGAGATAGAAACCATTCATCAAGTCAATTTTCAAGCAATGTTTAATTTTTCTACTGTGCAATCTTTACCAGCTTCGATGTCGCCAATGATAATGGCGTTGATGTTTCAGCAACAAGAAGCTTTCCCTTTGATGTTTCTAAGATAAAAGCTGATCCTAGGGTACGTTGTTGATCCTACCTTCGTTCACCCATGGATCATCGCCAAGCTTACTCTATAGATGAGAGAGTCAGTACAAGTCGTTAATCCCATCTGCTAAGCACTGTAGCATCATCGTTTCATAAATTGCAAGCTAAAACTCGGATTACGGTGAAGTCTAGTGTGCTTTTAAATTATAACTGCAATCTGAGCTCAAACATTTTCAGTGGTTTCAGCTCTTTTTTGGGCGCAAACATCAAGTACCTCTCTCAAGTGATTTATTTTTCCCTCTCGGTGCACTTATGCTGCGAAATGAATGTTAATCAGATACTGTGCTGACCGCGAAGCGAATCGAATTATGAGCGATTGAGTTGTGATAACCTGAATACATTCATTCGCAGCGTGCTTATTTATTCAAATTTGGGTTGGCAAATCGATTGCGATTCGACGGGCCGAACGCATTCGCTGGCCTTGCCTTGAATGATTTATGAATGCAAAATTATGCATTAGCAAAATTGAAAAAAAAGCTGTATAAATAATGTTCATAATTGCTTCAACGTAACGTCCTGAAACATTTGAGCTTTCCTGTTGTATGAAATTTTCGTTTGAAAGCTTCAGGTATATCTGAAATAAAAAATTGTTAACGCTACTGCCATTCTCTAAGTTTTCGAATATCGACTTTTCTTTGTTTTAATTTAAATTTATGACAAAAGAAACATTTTGCTGACTGGTAAATGGGCATGTAATTATTCAAAAATAAATGTCTTGAGAAGGGATGTTCTGATTGATCGTCTTCGGCAATGTTATAGGTTATGGTTAGGACTTATCATAAAATATTTCATAAAAAAATCCATATTCAGCAATTCCATTTGAAAAGAGCCTAAACCGAAAAAAAAGTTCTCCGATCGGGCTCAAAATTTTTCTGAGGGTTCCTTAGCCAAAATAATTAGACCCGTATTTTTTTGATTGGCCATTAGGGTTTCTACATCGTGCTAGGGTGGTTCGAAAAATGGCAATTTTCGTCATTTTTCGCAAAAACCACTTTTTTTAAAATATCATATCTCCGCGTCATTTCTTCCGATTTTAGCTGTCTTAGACGCAAAAGAAAGGTGATTAGTTTGACTATTTGAGAAAAATAGTAAGAAGTTCCAAAAACCTAGCTTAAAATTTGAAAAAGTCGTATGAAAACTTAAATTGGCGTTTTGACCGTGTCTGTACCAAAAAGCCTATGTCTGAAAATATTTTTATCGGATTCCTCGGAAAATTTCACATTGTATAATTAAAAATTGGCGATGTCGAACCGTACGTTTCCGAGATATGATTTTTTGAAAATAAAAATTGAGTTTTTCGACGCGCCACGCGCAAAAACAGAAAAATGCCGAAATCGGCAAAAAATCAACTTTTTTCACTAAAACTGCGATAACTTATAAATTTCAGCGATGACCTATATATGTTAGGGTACCAAAATTTTCGATAAACACCCAAAGGAAAAATTTATCTCAAAATCTGCAACATTGGATTTGCTGCAGAAAATGTCACATTTTATAACATTTTTTGCAGCAAGCCCGTAGATCATTTTTGCCCGCGTGTAAAAATAGGGGGATGGCGTCGCTATTTTTAGATCACATTTTCCACTTTTTCTCATCGAAACGGACTACTTTATCGACTTCATTTTGCAGGGCGAGATAGGACGCCGTCTATTTTTAGACGATGACTCAGCACTTTTCCACTCTTGCACTTAAAAAAACCAGGTGGCAGCACGATGTAACGCCACGTCCCTATGTCAGCGATCTGCAGTTCTCACCAACACATATAATGCTGGCTCGTCCCCGAGCAACACTCCAAAGAGAAGCATATGTTGGTTCTCTTTTACTCACTTTTCATCAAGCGTCCATGGCGCGGTGGTAGCGTGTCGGATCAATAACCAAGAAGTTCGTGGTTCAATCCTCGTTCTAATAAGTGTTTTTTTTTGTGAAATACAACCAAAAAGCCGTCGGTAATGTCGATAATTGTCGGTAACGGGCAAAAATGTCATACCCCAATATCGCAAAAACCCGATTTAATCCCACCTGGGGTGAGATAGATCCTTTCTTACTAAAGAATATAACAAGAGTAGAACTTCTTCTTTAAATTCATAACAACGACTTTGTTTATTTATAACGTCAGTACAAAAGAAAGTCTAATGATGAAAGCAAAGTATTAAAAATGATATGCTTTCGAAAAGAAATAAAAAACGCAATTTTCACCAAAACAATATTTGTAATCGTACATATTCTTAATCAAACAAGAGTTTATGACAAACGCGAGCATAGCAAGCTTCCCATGCGTCAGTGACAACGCACACCGCGGTTTTGGTTTTCTAGCTTCGGTAGAGCCCTTTTGTGTGTTGGTATTTTGGTCCATCGGACCATCGTACCGAACAAAGCAGGCGTAAAGAAAAACCGAGGTACCTACAAGTGAACTGCACGGTGCAGAGAAGCTCGCCATTCAGCTTCTACATAAGTGAGAGTGTCAGAAATAGCTATTTTTAAAAACCGCACCACTACACACTCAATCGCACCTACCTTAAGTAGAAAGCCATTGGCGTCGCCAGCATTGAAAACTTTGAAAACGATATAAACGATGAAAAGCTTAGAAAGCTCCTATTGGAATCCAATGAACCCTGTTAAATAAACTTACGAAATCACGAAAAATGCCGTCTACCTTTAGGCAATTTTAGGAGCACACGGGAAACAAATTGATTGTAGCCGGATGAATGTACTATGTCACAAAAGATTTTGCATAAACATTGGACAGTTATGCAAAAACGCATAGGGCAAAAGAAACCGAAAAGCTACGATATCTTACATGTTGTAGGAAACATCGGTAGACAAGCTACTACAAAACGAGTATAAGTCGAGCCACAAAATATATGCGCCAGCATTCTCGCGCCAGTATTCGAGGCTCAACTTGACAACTTGTCGACTTGGCGACGAAGCGTCGAAAATCGATGCAGTGTGATTTTTTGACGATTTTTCCGATTAAAATTCATGCTGAATCGACATATTTACGAAGATGAAAATGACGTCCAGCCTTAAAGTAAAACCTATACCTTTCTTTAGTAAGAAAGGCAAAAAGTAAATCGCTCTAAAAATTGATCCGGATTGCCGATAGATGTCAAATTTGTTTCAGATGCTCACTCATGGTCTGTACTATGAATGTAGAAAGAAATTTCGGATAAAATCGGAAATGAAAAGTGTTGGCAAAGGTCACCAGGTGGGCTTTTACCTTTTTTTAGGGATTTTTTTTCTTTTGGTAGGTTAATCAAACGGCTCTAACTCCAGAACCAGATTATGGATCTGGATGAAAATTTGGGAGGTTGTAGAGCTCGAAAAATGCAATTTTTGAGATAAATAAAAGATATGAAAATGAAAAATTTTGACCATATTTTCATTTGAAAACTGTGTATTTTGTTAAAAGTCTGGCCGCATCCGAAAACATATGGATATTTCGAAATTCGGTCTCAAAATAACCCTTGTTCAGCACACCAGCTTTCAAATGCACTTTTAACAATCAAAATCGAAAATAGGGGAGCCGAGGACTACGTGACACAAAATTTGGCAAAAATTTTACCACACACGGACATCACTCGAACTCCACGGAATTTATTTTCTCAAAATTCGAGGGTTGGAGATAGACGAGTTCTGTCAAGGTGAATCGATAGAGCGTCGAAAATCGATGCAGTGTGATTTTTTGACGATTTTTCCGATTAAAATTCATGCTGAATCGACATATTTACGAAGATGAAAATGACGTCCAGCCTTAAAGTAAAACCTATACCTTTCTTTAGTAAGAAAGGCAAAAATGCATGAGGACAGATTTCATGCAGATTCTGATATACTTTCATGCCGCCATGCATCACAATCATGCGACTGCCAGTTGGGTGAATAAATAAACAATTAAATTACACAACTTTTGGTACCCTATTATGTATAGGTCATCGCTGAAATTTTTAAGTTATCGCAGTTTTTGTGAAAAAGTCATTTTCCTGTTTTTGTGCGTGGCGCGTCGAAAACTCAGTTTTTATTTTCAAAAAATCATATCTCGGAAACGTACGGTTCGACATCGCCAATTTTTAATTATTCAATGTGAAATTTTCCGAGGAATCCGATAAAAATATTTTCAGACATAGGCTCTTTGGTATAGACACGGTCAAAACGCCATTTTATGTTTTCATACGACTTTTTCAAATGTTAAGCTAGATCTTTGAAACTTCTTACTACACCCAAAGGAAAATTATATATTTAGAAATCTGCAACAGTGGATTTGCTGCAGAAAATGTTACATTTTATAACATTTTTTGCAGCAAGCCCGTAGATCATTTTTGCCCGTGTGTAAACATGTCAGCGATCTGCAGTTCTCACCAACACATATAAAGCTGGCGCGTTCCCGAGCAACAGAGAGCAGAATGTGTTGGTGCTCTGTCCCTCTTAATTCATCAAGCGTCCATGGCGCGGTGGTAGCGTGTCGGATCAGCAACCAAGAGGTTGATGGTTCAATCCTCGTTCTGTTAAGATTTTTTTTGCAATACAGTCAATCGGCCGTCGGTAATGTCGATAATTGTCGGTAACGGGCCAAAATGCCATACCCCTATATCGCAAAAAATGCATGAGGACAGATTTCATGCAGAATTTGATATACTTTCATGCCGCCATGCATCACAATCATGCGACCGCCGGTTGGGTGTATTTTTCTCAAATAGCCAAACTCATTACCTTTCTTTTGCGTCTAAATCATTTTATGCGACGGGGTGTTAAACACCCTAAAATGCTTAATTTTATTTTAGAAAGAACACTGCTAGATGAATTAATCTTTTGTAAAATGTTTACATTTTTCATCAAACAAAACAAACACATTTGTGTTTCATCTGTGTTTGTAAACATTGCCAGGATAGTGATGGTGTGTGTAATGATCTTGCCAACACAAAGGCACTGTAAATGATTAATGATTTCAATGATGATTATGAATAAGAAGATTAAGAAGAAGAAGCACAAATATATTTTGATCCGATTTCACCTTAAATCATGAATTAATCAGCCATTTGGGAGATGTGACCGTGAAATGGATGAAAACCCGTCAAGATGGCCGGTCTGTATAATTGCTGGCTATATTTAAAAGATTGGAGAATCCAAAAGGTATGTTCAGGACATAATATTTTGTAAAGGGACTGGTTAGTAAATATTATCATGATGGGACTCATATTTGAACATTTTCAGGTGGAACAAACAAATTAATGCCCGTCTCAAATGTTATTTCGAGTGCAATTGGCTCCATATACACAAAAATGGCTCATATAGGCCTAGGATAACATGTCTACCAAGTGTCAATTCAAATCGCAGAGGGTCGGGCACAAAAGTACCAGAAAAATTCCTGATTTGAGCTGGAATTGCTCTATATTTCGATTAGTTTTTCAGTGCCAGTGTCATGATTAGCTATTATTTCTCAACTAATAGTTTGTTTTCAATGATATTGGAATTATTTAGTGAAATTTTCTGCCTTTTTCATCACAAATATTTAATGAATTTTTAAATGAAGCCTAACATATAAAAAGCATAAAAACACATGTTGAAGCCATTTTCAAATATTAGGTTTGATTTAGTAATAAAATTAAATAAACTGAAAATAAATCAGAAGCTTTTTTATATTCTATCATAATCGTCGAGATATGGAAATTAAAGGACCTAAAATTTTGCACACATTTTCATAACGTTAATTTTCATACTTAAAACATTCTTTTTCCAAGCTATATCAGTTTTTTTATTTGCTTAAAATTATGATTAAAACTTTCATAAGAACTTTTTTTTTGTACCAGATGATGCGATATTTTGAATAGAATTTTGCTTCCAAATATACTTTTCGGGGTTATAATTGTGGTGCTTACACTAAATGCAAATTCAAGTGAAGATAATTTTTTAAGTAATAAGATTTTTTTTATTGAGCCTAACCTGTATTTCGAAAACGGATCATTTTATTAAAACAAGTGTCGAGTCATTTTAGATTAGAATTTGATTTTGCATCAAAATATGAATTTTAAAAATTGTTAAAAAAAATAAATTCAAAAATTATAAATAGAAACAAAATTTAATGTGTAATTCTCAACCAACTAACACGAAATCGGAAAAAGTTGCCCCGACCCCTCTTCGATTTGCGTGAAACATTGTCCAAAGGAGTAACTTTTGTCCCTGATCACGAATCTGAGGTCCGTTTTTTGATATGTCGTGACGGAGGGGCGGTATAACCCCTTTCATTTTTGAACATGCAAAAAAGAGGTGTTTTCAATAATTTGCAGCCTGAAACGGTGATGAGATAGAAATTTGGTGTCAATAGGAATTTTATGTAAAATTGGACGTCCGATTTAATAGCGTACTCAAAATTCCGAAAAAAACGTATTTTTCATCGAAAAAAAAAAACACTAAAAAAGTTTTAAAAACTCAGCCATTTTCCGTTACTAAACTGTGATTTTTTTTGGAACATGTCATTTTAAGGGAAATTTAAAATTTCGTGTTTTTTTCTAACTTTGCAGGGTTATTTTGTAGAGTGTAATCAAGGGTTTCCAGCAAGGCCTCAGACTGGCAAGTAATTAATAATTACTTTGATTTTCAGCAGGTAATTAGGTAATCCTTTAATTACTTAGTAATTCATGGCAATTAGAGTAATTTAAAGTAATTAATTGGTAATTAAAGTAATTTTTGAGTAATTAAAGTAATTGATTATTTTAAATTGTACTTCTTCAACAACACTACCGTAAACTGGGGTCAATCGGGACACATGGGGCGAATTGGGACAGCATTTTTAACCATGTTGGAGCACAATATTTTGATTTTTCTGGTTGGTTTCGGTTAGAACAGACTCAGGCCAACATAATGTGTACGTCCATTTCCAAATTTAAAAGCTTTTAGTGCTCTAAAAACTGCTGTCCCTATTCAGACTGTAGTCCCGATTCACCCCAGATTACGGTATTTACTTTTTATATATAATCTATTATAACAGTATTTTATTAATTTCAAATAAGAGTGAAACACAAAGATTAAAATAGACTGGTTCTGTATGTGGAAGGCCTTATACACCATAGTTCTCTCCTAAAACTCTCCTAAAATTTATTTTAATCATGTTGTTTATCGAAGCTGATTAACAACAAATGGCAACGCCATGATAACCCAGTGAAAAATGGTTTGTGAATCCAAAATCTATTCATTTTTATTAAGTAATTATGAAAATATGTTTCTTTTTTTGCAAGAACTACATTAGAATTGATTAAATTTGTATGCTTTTCCTTCTAATAGGCAGTCAAAATTATTTTAAGTTTATGTGGATCAAATATTTAAAACCAAAATATACTTAACTAACATTGATAAAAACAAAGTTTTCAAGTGATAGCCATTTAAAAATCAATAAAAATAAAAATATATATTTTCATAATCTGCAGGAATTGACAGTCCTGTAACATCTCTCTATTAAGAGATATTTCCCCGAAAAATTTCCAAATATTTCTGAGACAAATGTTTCAATGTTAAAAATCAATCTCAGTGAAATTAAAATCGATCAATATTCAGATGCAGAAATTAAATCCAATGTAAATGTCACATTTCACATTGTCCGTATTTTCAGTAACGGATTTTTTTAATTTGCTTGAGAAAAAAAAAACATGCAAAGTAATGTCAAACCAATGTTTGAAAAACATTTTGAAACTTAACATTATTTTGATGAATTTCACAATTTTCATGAAGAGCTGCTGCAAATATTTGTCAAAGTTTATGTTTGGCTCGAAAAATCAGGGGACCTTTTTTCAAACAACTGCTATATTTTAATGGCATTCGATTTGCATTAAACTGAAAACAATTTTTAATTATTTATATTAAAATTCATACATTGAAGCAAAACAGTACAGTATTTTTTTTTTGCTTTTATGACAAACACGACTTCAAAATACGTAAGTCAACTTAAATAATCTTCTTTTGCAATTGATTGATAAGGGTTCGGTTGATTGAAACGTGAAACATAATGGAATTTCGAATCAGATAATGAACAGGTTAAATTGGCCATAAAACAGATATTATTGTTAATATCAATTGAGCTAGTTATTTTTTACCTGAAAATGGTATAATTAAATAAAATGTCAATTTTATAATAAAATAAAACAATTCCAAATTGCAAACCAATTAATTCGCTGTAGGATATTTTGTTAACATCACCCAAAGTTTCAGCGCCCTCTAGTAGAGGGCATTTTTGACGTTTGATCGCCTATAGCTATTTTAATAAAAATTGTACGCAAAATTCATAATATCCAGAATGGCACAAAAAAAATAAACAGCATAATTTTTTAAATAGCTATCGAATGAGCTATTTAAAACACCCAAACTCCCATGCTCGAGAAAAAGGGGGAGTTTCCATACAAATTCCCCCTTTTTCTCGAGCTTGGGAGTTTAGGTGATAAATAATTTAGTTTAGAACCGTAGAAATCAATACTTAAATTTAAATTAAATGTTTTTTATCGTAGTGAAAAGTAATTAAGTAATTAATGTAATTAATCATTTTTGACCAGTAATTTGAGTAATTAATTGGCAGACTGGCAAGTAATAAACGCTTCTGGAAACCCTTGAGTGTAATGATGTTCTACAAAATTGTAGAGCAGACAATTACAAAAAATGATATACATACATGAGGGGTTTGCTTATAAACATCACGAGTTATCGTGATTTTACGAAAAAAAAGTTTTGAAAAAGTTACTTTTTGCGTTTCTTTTTGTTTCGTCGTCCGTGTCTGTCGCGGGTGACCACGAACGGCCATGATCAATGACGACCAACTTTTTCAAAACTTTTTTTTTCATAAAATCGTGATATCTCGTGATGGTTACAAGCAAACCCCTTATGTTTCTATATCAACATTTTTGCAATTGTCTCCTCTACAACTTTGTACACACAAACACATACAACCCAAATATAAATAAGCACAATGCCTTTTCAATGCCTTAAAACATATCCAGACATTTCGACTATTTGGCTATTTTCAGATACAATTTCGGCATGAATAATAAAATCGTGCTATTATGTGACACGTTTGATGTTAATAGCTAGGACGTGTCACAAGATAGCACAAAAGCGATGAAATCTTAAAATTTTCTGAGTTGCGGAAAACATTGAAAATGGTTAAAAAAAAAATGAAATATCCAATTGGCAACTTTCTGCAGATTTGAATTTGATGCTAATAATTTAATTTCGTTCCCGCTTTATGCAAAACAAAAACCTCAGAAAAATCCTTCCTCATAAATCGCTCGACAGGCCGTTATGCCTTAGCATTTGTCACCAAAAGATGGCGTAACCAACGCACCCCTCTGCACGAATTTTCTGTTCCAGCCCATGAACCAGAAAGAAAGTAACATATTGCCACCCCCACGCTCCTCGAATCGTGTGAGGTGATATTATTGCGGCACGTTCACCCATAGACAGTTTGGGGCTGGCTGGGAAGAAAAGATAAATGAGTCGTGCTGATTAGAAGAAGCCTTCTTCGAGACAGAATCAAATTCTGGAGGTTTTTTTTTGTGGGGGTGGCGAGATGGTTGAGTTGTAGTCACTTGACTGCGTTTAAGGAGCTGCCGAAACATGCAGTCGAAGCAAAAGTACGTTAGAGAAGGGGTGACGACTCAGTTTTATTTATTTTTTTTTTAAATATATTTTTTAAGTTTGCTTGATGATGAAAATAAGGAGAATTGTCAAAATTTGGATATTAATTGTTTGAGGTGTCACCGTGCAGCACCTAGTCGGCACGATGTGCGATTGTCTTTATGACTAATGGGGGCACCCGACGAAAAGAAATGAAGTCAAATCCGGAATCGATGCTGGGCTGCTGCCGCTGCATTCCAAGCAGATTTTATTGGATGCTTTCCGGGGGTCCGGTTATCGATGCGGACGATGTTTTAGCACCCAGCAAAAAGAACGCAGGAAGACTTTCACGATGGACAATCGTCCTTATCACGGGGTACTTTCCTTGCGCCATGATGACGTCTTAATGGGGCTTCAATGGAGGAGGGTTTTTATTTCTTTCTCTGGTTGGAGTTTATGGCTCTGTCGAACGTGAAAATGGGCCTAACGACCACTGAATAGTGATAAGAAGGATGATGATGACGAATTAAATTGATCCTGTGGATCAATCAGGTCAAGGTAATAAAATGCTGTTTCAAATTTTTGATTATGTTTTGATTTTTTTCAACAATACTTTAAAAAACAGACAAATGTTCTCATAGCTTCTAGGCTCCAACCATCAGGACACAAATCCATCAAGAAGAGTCAATTTCATAGCGAAATCTGAACGTGGTTTGAATGCAAACAACCCAACCATCTACTCACAGCTGTGTCCAGTAAGCTTGATTTCCTTTCGAAAACCCACCACCACCATCATCATCATCATAATTTACATAACTTCAAAGTGGCTGGACAACCCCAAAAAGGCACAATCAGCATCACCCAGATTTAGGTGCTGCCTTGGTTTCAAAATCCCCACCCAGAACAGCAGAAAACGTGCTTTAATCCGTGACGAAATCTTAGCATCCCCCGAGAAAATCTCAAATTTGTGTGAAAATTTAAACCAAAAACGAGCAGTCCCTTGAAATTTTAACCAACAGTCATCCACGGACTTGGTCTACAATGTCCTTTCATAACAACCTGAATCGAGGACGATGACAAAGGCGATGAATATCAGCATATATTTGCTATGCATAAAGTGTAATCCCAAAGCGGGCAAGACTGACTGCTCCGGCTTCGTCAAAGGCACGAGAATCGTGGTTCTTTGTAATGAAAATTCTATGTTTTCATTTTCTTATTTTTTACATTAATAATTTTGTTATTTTTACCTTTTGCCCATCTGTCCTTTTTTCCTTTGGTCCTTTTGTCCTTTTGTCCTTTTGTCCTTTTGTCCTTTTGTCCTTTTGTCCTTTTGTCCTTTTGTCCTTTTGTCCTTTTGTCCTTTTGTCCATTTGTCCATTTGTCCTTTTGTCCTTTTGTCCTTTTGTCCTTTTGTCCTTTTGTCCTTTTGTCCATTTGTCCATTTTTCCTTTTGTTCTTTTGTCCTTTTGTCCATTTGTCCATTTTTCCTTTTGTCCTTTTGTCCTTTTGTCCTTTTGTCCTTTTGTCCTTTTGTCCTTTTGTCCTTTTGTCCTTTTGACCTTTTGTCCTTTTGTCCTTTTGTCCTTTTGTCCTTTTGTCCTTTTGTCCTTTTGTCCTTTTGTCCTTTTGTCCTTTTGTCCTTTTGTCCTTTTGTCCTTTTGTCCTTTTGTCCTTTTGTCCTTTTGTCCTTTTGTCCTTTTGTCCTTTTGTCCTTTTGTCCTTTTTAATTTTGTATTTTTTAATTTTGTAATTTTGTAATTTTGTAATTTTGTAATTTGTTTGTTTGTTTGTTTATTTATTAGTAGCGTAAGGGAAACCCTTTTTGATTGCTACTTTCGTATTTGTCGCAGTAATACAACTTTACTTAAAAACTATTCCAAAACGCGAGACACTTCCCATGCAAACCTGCTTCCGTACTTGATCGCTTAACCTCCGTTGGCAGCATGTTCCAGTTTACCACGCCTCGTACAAACAGTGAACTAGCGTAGGTTGCTGTGTTGTTGCGCGGGATAATCAAGTTTGCCAAACGACGACCCCGGAACGGTATCAGCTTCTGGAACAGTGCAGGTGGAGAGTGCGTGTTGATCAGCTTGTGTAGGAAGATGCAGGAGCGATGGGCGTAGAGGTGGTCCAGCGGGCATCCCAGGAGATTAGCTTGCAGATGACTTACGTGGTCGTAACGGTTTAATCCGTATACAAACCGGACACAGCAGTTCAGCGATATCCGTAGTCTGTCCATGGCGCTTGCACTCGGATTGACGTGTAGGATTTCGCCAAACAGAAAATGGGGGAGGATCAGCGATTTAAACAGTTTTAGGCGAGTCCCAACCGGAGCACCAGCAGCACAACTGTAGAGCGTGCGGAGACTAGCATAAATTTTTCCGCACTGCTGCTTAATCAGGTCGTCCCACTGCAGATCTGCCCGAAAGATGAAGCCGAGATTCCTCGCACTTTCAGTCCACTTGATTACCTGCCCATCCATTACCACAGGTGGCAGCATGTTGGCTTGAACAGCTGCTCTACGGCGACCAGTCACGAACAGCGCGTTGCTTTTTGCTTGGTTGACGTACAGTTGGTTTCGACGCGACCATTCCACTATGCTTGCGAGATCTTCGTTCATCATGCGTATGATTTCACGGGAGCAGGGCCCAGGACGACCGATGTACAGCTGAACGTCATCTGCATACATCTGGATTGAACAGAACTTGAGGGCCGTCGGCAGATCATTGACGTGGCAACAAAACAACAGCGGGCCCCACACTGATCCTTGTGGAACTCCAGAAGTGGCTACTCCAGTTTCAGACTGTTGATCACCGCAGAAAACAGTCTGTGTTCGGTTTTCCAAGTACGATCTGACCAGGTTGACCGCAGAAACAGAGAAGTTGAACTGTACTTCCAGTTTGGCACACAGCTTGCGATGTGGAATCGTGTCAAACGCTTTTGAAAAGTCGAGTAGCAGCAGAACAGCAGACCCTCTGTTGTCCACCGTCTTCGCTAATTCGTCGTAGACTCGTACAGCAGCAGTTTGTATGCTTTGACCTTTCCGAAATCCGGCTTGATGATCCGTAAGGAGGTTGTTTTCAGCGATGAACGTTGACATCTGACGTTCCATCAGCTTTTCGAAAGACTTCGACAGTGCGCACAGGATGCTAATCGGTCTGAGGTTGGTCAACGCGTTCAGATGAGGCTTTTTCCGCAATGGCAAGATTTTTGCATGCTTCCAGCATACTGGGAACGTAGAAGTCTCGATGATGCTGTTGAAGATGTGTGTGACTTGCTGTATGGTCAGTGGCAGGATGATCTTGACGAAGGCAATCGGCAGTCCGTCAAGTCCAGTAGCGTTAGAACTAATATCCCACACAGCATTCACCACTTCCCATTGCTGCACAGGTCGGAAAGCAAAACTGTAGTGATTATCAGGTCCTGTTCTCCTGCGCACGGGTTCACCAGCGATGTAGCTTGACAGGAAGGTTTGGTTTACAGCGTCCGGGTGAAAGTCACACGTGGGTGAAGTGCGCTCCTTCCCCACCCCTATGCTTTTGAGGCGATTCCATAGGATTTTCGACGGTGTACGGTTGTCCAGGTGTCGATTAAGGAATTGCGCTTTTGCAGCCGCTACTATCGCGTTTGTTCTGTTCCTCAGCGTGTTGTAACGGCGGCGTGCTTCGTCCTTGAAGGCTCTCGGCGCTCTCTTCCAGTCGCCATAAGCTAAGTCACGCTCCAACATCGATGTCCGAACCTCATTTGTACACCCAACCGGCGGTCGCATGATTGTGATACATGGCGGCATGAAAGTATATCAGAATCTGCATGAAATCTGTCCTCATGCATTTTTTGCGATATAGGGGTATGACATTTTTGCCCATTACCGACAATTATCGACATTACCGACGGCAGATTGTTTGTATTGCAGAAAAAAAATCTTAACAGAACGAGGATTAAACCATCAACTTCTGGGTTGCTGATCCGACACGCTACCACCGCGCCATGAACGCTTGATGAATGGTGAGTGACAGAGCGCGAACATAATGTTCTCTCTAGAGTGTTGCTCGGGGACGCGCCAACATTCTATGTGTTGGTGAGAACTGCAGATCGCTGACGTGTTTACACGCGGGCAAAAATGATTCATGGGCTTGCTGCAAAAAATGTAATAAAATATAACATTTTCTGCAGCAAATCCACTGTTGCAGATTTTGAGATATATTTTTCGTTTGGGTGTAAACCAAGCGTTTGATACTTTACTGCCTCTCTTTGTCCGGAGCGGTATACACGCATCGTGCACCTGCTTCACCTGTTCGTTGAAGAAGTTGACCAGTAGATCCGGTTCGTTGCTTGCAAAGAAGTCACTCCATGGGATGGCAAGAAACGCGTTCTCGACAGTTGCTGCATCAAAATTGACGTAGTCCCGGTACGTAGTGATCATCGGTGCCGGGTTATCGTCGAAATCGAGGGACCCGAAGATCAGATCGTGTTGCGACATTGCAGGAAAGCCAACTTGGTTAAAGCACAAAACTTTCTCGGCACAGCTCGTTATGAAGAGGTCCAATTGCGAGCAGCCTCGGTTGTGATAGAAGGTTGGTTCCACACCAACCGAAAACAGAGCGTGGGTTTGCAGGACTTCGGTGAAACGGTCTCGTAGGGTGCTTGGTACTGCCAAATCTGTGTTAAGGTCACCAACTAACAGAACGTTCTCATACCGAGTACCAAACTCCGACAGCTTCGCAGCCAGAAACTCCGAGCAATCGTTCCTGGGGGGATTGTAGACCACCACGAGCAGAATCTTCTCACCATCAACACGCAACTCAACTGCAACGCACTCTGTTTTGTCCGCCGATTCCGCTGTCAGTTCGGTGCGGAAAACTTCGGTACGACCGATGTGGTGCTTACAGTAGACCACTATGCCTCCCCCACGTTGAAACTTCCTGTCGTTACGGATGAGAGAAAATCCGGGAATAGCTAATCGTCGGTCACTGGTTTTAGGGGAAAGCCACGACTCAGTAAAACAAGCCACCGAAATCTTTGAGCTGTGCAGGAGATCTTTCAGTTCGTCGAGTTTCGCAAACTTTCTGGCACACAAACTTTGGGCGTTCCCGTGGCAAACGTTGAGCTTGCCAGAACGGAGGACAGCGTTCATCACTGCCCCGGGGATGTTCAGTGAAGTACGGTTCGGTCTTGGCATTGCGAACAGAACGGAAAGCAGTCTACAGAGGGGCAGAACTACAACTACGACCATTTTTACAATGTTCTTGATGGTTTTTGATTACAAATTTCACACAAATTACAAAATTACAAACTTATTAAAAACAAATTGTGTTAAGTGGACGAAAAAAGAACGAAAAATGAGTACTTAACTAATAGTTCGACTATAGTCGGTGAAGGTGTTCCTCGGAACGAACAGCAACAGCAGCTTCACCAGCAGCACGCTTCACGTAGACGGTCCCAAGCTTCGTGTATACCGTCGTCAGCCTTCCGCCCTTCTTTAGCCGCAGAGCTGCCACCTTGAGTTTCCGAGCCGCAACGGTCAGGTTCTCGTTGACGTAGATCCGGTGTGTCGAGTTGATGCCCAGGTGGGAGAGTTTCAGGTTGCAGTTCTTCAGGTAGTTGCTGTAAAAGTCGTCTCGGTTGTTCCGCAAGGCAAACTGAAGCAGGACCACTCCATCTCCGTTGGTACTGGATTTCAGTCGCCGGGTGTCGATCAACGGCGTGCTGGATTCGCTGAGGCCGACTTCCTTCCACATTGCCTTGAAGTACTTCACCAGGTTCTCTTCGGGCAAGTAAGGGATACCGCTCACAATAAGCTCGTCTCGTTTCTCAAGGCCGCCCATCTCTTGACGAATTTCGTTGACCTGCTCGCAAAGTCCAGAAAGTGCAACTTCATTCGACTGGAACTTTGTGGCGCACTCGCCCTTAAAGTTGTTAATCTCGCGCGTAACTGCGTCCAGCTTTCCCTCGAGTTCTGCCTTAACGGTGTCGATTTTGGTGGCGATGCTGGCGTTAGACTCCTCAATTCTCCGTAGCGTCAAGTCGAACTTGCTGTTCATGGCGGAGAAGAGGGCATCCAGGGTCATCGGCTGCGACGGTTGTGGGGGCGTTGCAAACGACATCAGTTCGTCTGACCCAAACGAGTCGTTCGGTCGGCCGCGCTTTGCTGAGTTGACTGTTGTTGTGGTGCTGTCAGTCGTTGGAGAGCGTATCATTCTGGCGCAGCGGCGAGCAGTGAGACGTGAGAATGATACAGCTCACTTTCCTCTTCCTCGTCGATGTTCAGCGAGTGACGCGTCCTGGCCAAAACAAACCGGCGATTTAGCAGCAGCCGAGAAAATCCGGTAACACAACGACGAGGTCGGCAAACACGCCCACGGTCGCAGCGGCCACTCCGGCGATAACTTAAGTCGGTTTCAGGTCGAACTAAGACGATAAAACTCCACTTTCGACAATTTGTTTACGAGCGCTTAGAAACAATACATTCTGGTTGTAACAGTGTTGCCAGTAGAATTTTTGTAATGTTGTAATTTTGTAATTTTGTAATTTTGTAATTTTGTAATTTTGTAATTTTGTAATTTTGTAATTTTGTAATTTTGTAATTTTGTAATTTTGTAATTTTGTAATTTTGTAATTTTGTAATTTTGTAATTTTGTAATTTTGTAATTTTGTAATTTGAAATTTTGTAATTTTGTAATTTTGTAATTTTGTAATTTTGTAATTTTGTAATTTTGTAATTTTGTAATTTTGTAATTTTGTAATTTTGTAATTTTGTAATTTTGTAATTTTGTAATTTTGTAATTTTGTAATTTTGTTATTTTGTAATTTTGTAATTTTGTAATTTTGTAATTTTGTAATTTTGTAATTTTGTAATTTTGTAATTTTATAATTTTGTAATTTTGTAATTTTGTAATTTTGTAATTTTGTAATTTTGTAATTTTGTAATTTTGTAATTTTGTAATTTTGTAATTTTGTAATTTTGTAATTTTGTAATTTTGTAATTTTGTAATTTTGTAATTTTGTAATTTTGTAATTTTGTAATTTTGTTATTTTGTAATTTTGTAATTTTGTAATTTTGTAATTTTGTAATTTTGTAATTTTGTAATTTTGTAATTTTGTAATTTTGTAATTTTGTAATTTTGTAATTTTGTAATTTTGTAATTTTGTAATTTTGTAATTTTGTAATTTTGTAATTTTGTAATTTTGTAATTTTGTAATTTTGTAATTTTGTTATTTTGTAATTTTGTAATTTTGTAATTTTGTAATTTTGTAATTTTGTAATTTTGTAATTCTTGTCTTCTTGTCTTCTTGTCTTCTTGTCTTCTTGTCTTCTTGTCTTCTTGTCTTCTTGTCTTCTTGTCTTCTTGTCTTCTTGTCTTCTTGTCTTCTTGTCTTCTTGTCTTCTTGTCTTCTTGTCTTCTTGTCTTCTTGTCTTCTTGTCTTCATGTCTTCTTGTCTTCATGTCTTCTTGTCTTCTTGTCTTCTTGTCTTCTTGTCTTCTTGTCTTCTTGTCTTCTTGTCTTCTTGTCTTCTTGTCTTCTTGTCTTCTTGTCTTCTTGTCTTCTTGTCTTCTTGTCTTCTTGTCTTCTTGTCTTCTTGTCTTCTTGTCTTCTTGTCTTCTTGTCTTCTTGTCTTCTTGTCTTCTTGTCTTCTTGTCTTCTTGTCTTCTTGTCTTCTTGTCTTCTTGTCTTCTTGTCTTCTTGTCTTCTTGTCTTCTTGTCTTCTTGTCTTCTTGTCTTCTTGTCTTCTTGTCTTCTTGTCTTCTTGTCTTCTGCCTTGTCTTCTTGTCCGTTCATGAACCTTAAAAACCTAAAGAAATTAATCAAGGATTTTAAAATTCAATGCACCCAAAGAAAACTTTTGCAATCGAGCAGCAACATAAAATTTATTACCCCAAAAAGCAAGAAGCACCAATCAAACCACACTGACTGCAAGCTGCTTCCGGAAGTTTCGCACGCGTGGCCGCACCTCAACATGTTGCTCTGACGGGGAGACACTTTCTGTGTGCAATCCTGGACTGCATTTTTTACTTCGCCTCCTCCTCCTGAAGGGGACCTCCTCAAAACTTTTCAAATTATTTATTATTTCTCGACCACGCGCGCCATACTTTCGCGCGTTACTTGATTTATGACCGCTCCTCATCCCCTCTCTTTTGCTGGCCAGCCGCTCAGCAGTGTTCTCTGGAGAACACGATAATATTAGCACGGAATTTCTTTTTTATAGTTCGGAAACGATTTTTTACGATTTTCCCCGTGCGCTGGGTTTTGCGCGCTCTCGACTTAATTGGAAATTACAGCCAGCTTCGGGCGTCGTTTTTATTACTTTGCCATTATTTCTGTTATAGTGATTCCTGGGAGCACCTCCGCCCACAATTTTTCCAGCTTGTTTTATAGAACTGCAGCTCGGGGCAGAGTCGGAAGGAGGAGTTGGTTGTGTTGCATTGCTTGTTCGCATCTGGATTTTTAATTTAATTTTGAGTCACATTGCCTTTTTCTGTTTTGCTGCTTTACTTACTTGAAACTTGAAAGTAATTGAAAATAACCAAGTTTTTTTTTTAGTTTTTAACACCTGTTATATTTGTTATCTGTTTCTTTTTATCTTAAATACAACCTTCCTTATGTTTTTCTTTTTATATGCTGCTTCTTATTTTTTATATCTAGTTGTCTGTTGATAACTGCTAAGAGCTTACAGCTAACTTCTTCTCTCTTACTGCTTACTACTTTTTCTATATTGCTTACTGCTTAATGTTTACTGCCTGATTTTTTGGAGTGATGGGTAAAATTGGTACCCAGCAACTCTAGGACCTTCTTCGGATAACACTGGTTAACTGTCTAATGCCTTAATATACTGCCTTATGTTGTCTGCTTAATACTTTTAGTTAACTGGTTTCCTTTTTTTCTTACTGCTTACTGGCTACTGTTTACTGCTTTACACTTAATGCTTACATTATCCTTTCGCAAGTCGCGTGTTTTGACGTTTCATACAAGTGCCCTTACAATGTGTGTACAAAGTACACGTATGCAACTGCCGGTGAGTTATACTGCTTGCTGTCTAATGCCTACTGTCTGCATAATGCATTGTACTGCTTATATTTAATTTCTGCTTTATATTTACTGATAACTTTTTACTGCCTTCTGCTTACGTTATGTTAACTGCTTTCTAGTTTCAGCATAATGCCTACTGTCTAATGGTTGCTGTTAACTGCTTTCCGTTCAATATTTATAATATACTGCTTACTATCTGATGGTTACTGCCTAATGCCAAAGGCTCTCAATTGTTTCAAGTTGATCGATAGGCTTTTTGTTTTCTGTCATAAATTTACTGCTTACTTATGTCTAATGATGTTTAAATGCTTTCTGCCAAATAGTTACTGTTTACTACCTTTCATTAAATGCGTATAACTTACTGCTTTCTGCCTGATGGCTACTGCCTTGTGCCAAAGACTTCCTACTCTGTATGTTTGAACGATAAGATTTTTGTTTTCTGCCTTATATTTACTGCTTACATGTTACTGCCTTCTGCTTACAACCTCAATGTTATTGCCCAATGATTTCTACTAACTAAGATCTGTAAACTGCTTAATGTCACTGCTTAATGTCTTTTGTTCACTGATTTCAATTTGATGCTTATAACCTACCGCTTAGTGTCTGATGGGTACTGCCTAAAGTATTACTATCGTTTTATTTTGATTAATTAGCTTTCTGGTTTCTGCCTTACATTAATTGCTTACTGCTTATATTTAACTGTCCTCTGCTCACTACCTTATTTTTACTGCCTAATCATTTCTGCTAACTGCGTTATGTCAAATAGCTACTGTTTTATTAAAGGCTTATAACTTACTGATTATTGTCTGATGTTTACTGCCTAATGCCAAAGGTTTTCTATTATTTTAGTTTGATCGATAAGCTTTTTGTTTTCTGCCTTAAATTTTCTGCTTGCTTGCTACTGCCTACTATATGCTGCTAACTTCTTGATTTCTGCTTACTACATTTTCATTTCTGTCTTATGTTCACATCTTTTCGCTTACTGCTTATAATTCATGGATTACTGTGTAATTCTTACTGCCTGACGTTATTCCCAGACGTTTGCGAATTAACTTTTAGCTATACAACTTTTCCAACAAATGTTACGAAACAAAATTTCATCACAACCGCAATTATCTCGAGGTACAATTGATTACCAGCCATCATTAACGTCTCATGAATCTCCTCCTCTTATATCCCTTTTTTCGACCATCTGGCCCGCATTACCGCCAACCATTCGGCTTAAATTTTTCCCTGAAGCCCAGCATCGATGTCCTGCTGCGGCTGATGTCCTGTGAATCCTGCGTCCATCCATCTCATCTACGGCGTGTGGTTCATCACTGCCGAAGAAATGGTTACCAACCATACCGCACACATCAATCAACCGGGTGAGAAGACACTTTTTCACTTTGGATTCGATTACTTGGCAAGAAAAAAAGGGATGTTATATCCGCTGCAGAGAGGTATTTCTTCCGTGCACTACATGTGCGGTTAGACACGAAAAACCCTTGATGATCTGAGGGGTGAGCCGTGTATCATCGTCATCGTTCTGCTATCAATTGCCCGAGGATTTCTGTGTGTTATATTCCGCTCAATCGATTCATCTTATTGGTTTTGAATTCGGTTAGTTTCGCTTGGAGGTTCGTTTTTTATCCTTCACCACCTCAGCCACCGCCACCATCGCCACAGAACATCAATCCAATAAACGAACCGATTTGTGTGTGTGTATGTGGTTGTGGTCCAAAAGATAATCGTCTATCCATCTGCAAAGGATTCGCCGAGGGTTTTTTTTTCCTTCTCTGCTGTTAACCGGTAAGCTTCTGTTTGTGGTTAGTGCGAGCCTGGTTGGCAGGATTGCTTTCTTTTTTCTACCAAGTTCTGTTGTTGTAACTTGCTTGCTCGTCCTGCGGATGAGTTGTATCCTTGAGCGTTGTAATGATAGGGATGTCAATGCTAAAAAAATATTTGCAAAAAAAAAAACGAAATAGTATGCGCATTAAAAGTTTTCCTTATTCAGTATTGATCGGATGGCATATCGACAGGTAGTTCCAACGAGGTAATTTTAATTGATCGCATTTTAATCGTTCTTGCATCTGTCTTTGGTCTTTGGTCTTTGGTCTTTGGTCTTTGGTCTTTGGTCTTTGGTCTTTGGTCTTTGGTCTTTGGTCTTTGGTCTTTGGTCTTTGGTCTTTGGTCTTTGGTCTTTGGTCTTTGGTCTTTGGTCTTTGGTCTTTGGTCTTTGGTCTTTGGTCTTTGGTCTTTGGTCTTTGGTCTTTGGTCTTTGGTCTTTGGTCTTTGGTCTTTGGTCTTTGGTCTTTGGTCTTTGGTCTTTGGTCTTTGGTCTTTGGTCTTTGGTCTTTGGTCTTTGGTCTTTGGTCTTTGGTCTTTGGTCTTTGGTCTTTGGTCTTTGGTCTTTGGTCTTTGGTCTTTGGTCTTTGGTCTTTGGTCTTTGGTCTTTGGTCTTTGGTCTTTGGTCTTTGGTCTTTGGTCTTTGGTCTTTGGTCTTTGGTCTTTGGTCTTTGGTCTTTGGTCTTTGGTCTTTGGTCTTTGGTCTTTGGTCTTTGGTCTTTGGTCTTTGGTCTTTGGTCTTTGGTCTTTGGTCTTTGGTCTTTGGTCTTTGGTCTTTGGTCTTTGGTCTTTGGTCTTTGGTCTTTGGTCTTTGGTCTTTGGTCTTTGGTCTTTGGTCTTTGGTCTTTGGTCTTTGGTCTTTGGTCTTTGGTCTTTGGTCTTTGGTCTTTGGTCTTTGGTCTTTGGTCTTTGGTCTTTGGTCTTTGGTCTTTGGTCTTTGGTCTTTGGTCTTTGGTCTTTGGTCTTTGGTCTTTGGTCTTTGGTCTTTGGTCTTTGGTCTTTGGTCTTTGGTCTTTGGTCTTTGGTCTTTGGTCTTTGGTCTTTGGTCTTTGGTCTTTGGTCTTTGGTCTTTGGTCTTTGGTCTTTGGTCTTTGGTCTTTGGTCTTTGGTCTTTGGTCTTTGGTCTTTGGTCTTTGGTCTTTGGTCTTTGGTCTTTGGTCTTTGGTCTTTGGTTGTTTGTTTTTGTTTTTGTTTTTGTTTTTGTTTTTGTTTTTGTTTTTGTTTTTGTTTTTGTTTTTGTTTTTGTTTTTGTTTTTGTTTTTGTTTTTGTTTTTGTTTTTGTTTTTGTTTTTGTTTTTGTTTTTGTTTTTGTTTTTGTTTTTGTTTTTGTTTTTGTTTTTGTTTTTGTTTTTGTTTTTGTTTTTGTTTTTGTTTTTGTTTTTGTTTTTGTTTTTGTTTTTGTTTTTGTTTTTGTTTTTGTTTTTGTTTTTGTTTTTGTTTTTGTTTTTGTTTTTGTTTTTGTTTTTGTTTTTGTTTTTGTTTTTGTTTTTGTTTTTGTTTTTGTTTTTGTTTTTGTTTTTGTTTTTGTTTTTGTTTTTGTTTTTGTTTTTGTTTTTGTTTTTGTTTTTGTTTTTGTTTTTGTTTTTGTTTTTGTTTTTGTTTTTGTTTTTGTTTTTGTTTTTGTTTTTGTTTTTGTTTTTGTTTTTGTTTTTGTTTTTGTTTTTGTTTTTGTTTTTGTTTTTGTTTTTGTTTTTGTTTTTGTTTTTGTTTTTGTTTTTGTTTTTGTTTTTGTTTTTGTTTTTGTTTTTGTTTTTGTTTTTGTTTTTGTTTTTGTTTTTGTTTTTGTTTTTGTTTTTGTTTTTGTTTTTGTTTTTGTTTTTGTTTTTGTTTTTGTTTTTGTTTTTGTTTTTGTTTTTGTTTTTGTTTTTGTTTTTGTTTTTGTTTTTGTTTTTGTTTTTGTTTTTGTTTTTGTTTTTG
The DNA here is from genome assembly GCF_016801865.2 of Culex pipiens pallens. Taxonomy (NCBI): domain Eukaryota; kingdom Metazoa; phylum Arthropoda; class Insecta; order Diptera; family Culicidae; genus Culex; species Culex pipiens. The sequence goes on along the minus strand of NC_068937.1, from coordinate 91,418,496 downwards.
TTTTTGTTTTTGTTTTTGTTTTTGTTTTTGTTTTTGTTTTTGTTTTTGTTTTTGTTTTTGTACATGCGAAAAAGGTAAAACATTTATTCAAAACAAATATTTTTTCTTTCGGAATATGTGGCATTCCTTTTTCCGCGGTGAGCTTTCCGATCGAACCGATCCATATATAATACCCGGATGGCATATGGACATCAGCAGATCCCCCTTCGTCATCCGTCCCCGATCCGCCCAGTCGTCTTTGCTGGGCAAGTTTGTTTGCAAAGTGGCCTCCATCCCCAAGAAAAGCCGATTGGCTTTGGTGCCTTTTCCTGTCCGTCCACAGCGTGCTGACTGGTTCCGGGGCTATGACTGTGAAATATTAGAATAATCCAGATGAAATATGCCCCTCTCCTCGGCAGCAACCAGCAACCAAACTGTCAACAGAAGTGACAGGAGGGGAAAAAAAACCAACATTTGACGTGTTCACGGTGGATCACGTGGAAAATATGCCCTGCGCCTCAACATTACACTTGACGAGGGATATTTTTTTTTTGTGTGCAGAAATGACGGATGCTGGGCAATCTTCGCAAACATTTGCGAGGAATTACTCATTCTTGTGGGGTTACTTTGAAGAAGTGTAATAACAAGTTTGAACGATTTATACTGCATAATTAAACAGTAGGTATGAAGTTTTCTGAAATTATTTAGTTTGAAAGTTTCTCCTTAGAATAGTAATTGGCCTTTTCAATCTAGTTTCTGCATGATGGGCGATGAAAAGTGCACGGAATTAAGGCAATTAAAATGCAATAACGTCAAATGGGTGGAAAGCTCATTAAATTTGTTTAGGGTAAGTCATTTGAGAAGAAATTGTTCACGATGATTCATATTCTCCTAGTTATGGAAATTTAATATCCTTAAACACTGAATTTGCAATCAATTGACGATTTTTTCCCCACAACAACCCTCAGCAAGAAAGCTCTTCTGAAAGCGCAAACAAAGACCTGAACTCATTAGGGTGTTTGCCGAGCTGAGAAATTCTACGCGCTCCTCCGAAAGCTGAAAAGTAGTTCTTCTCGAGAGACAGAAGACGAGCAAGTTGCTGAGAATTGATTTCCGACAACTTAACCTCTCAATTTTCAACGTGCACCAGCCGCATCGCGATTGGGTTGGAAGAAAAGTCGGTGGGAAATTAATTATATTCGATTAGGATCCAATTAGTCGAGATAATTTGTTCGGTGAAAAAGGGGTGCACATCGAGGCAGTGTGTGTGTTTATGTGTATGTTCAGTGAGGATGGAGCTTTGTTGAAGTGCATTTACTTTTGTGATCCGACAACATATCCACTTACTTTTTCAAGAAGGAAGCATTAAACATTCTCAAATCTCGAAAATCTCTAAACGTTATACCTGAACAAAACCAAAGTAATTATTTGTAAACTTTTGTAAAAAAATGACACAGTTTTATATTTTAAAGTCCCAACTTTCTAATTTAACTAAACAACTCCAAAGCGTACGGATTTTTGCTCAGCAAGAGTTGGTAGCCTTACCCATACTTCAAACACTTAGGAGACTATAGTCACGTATTGGCCGCTTCTGTGACTTCTGTCTTACAAGCAGAAGGGGCCAGGTATCCAATTCTGGTCAGTCCCCGTGACATATTCAATTGGGAATTGAACTCAGAATATGAACATAGAAAGAAAAGAATCAGATGAGATTTCAACTTCGCACCTTTGGAATGGTGATCTGGGGCCCTAACTCATCAGCCATATGAAGGTTTACACCAAGGTTTACACTCTATAGTAGTGAATTGATTCGCTTTCATCTATTTAAAACCTTTAAAAAATTTTTTTTTGATTTTGAAAAAAAATCTGGAAAGTGACAAGCCCCCCAACATTTGAAACAGACTTAGATTCAGATTAAGCCAAGAGAGAGCGGTGTCCTATCCCTCGCCTGGTCCAGACCAAAATTCAGGATAGAGCAGCCAGACAAAAAATGTAAAAAAAGTTTAAAAATTGAATTTACGAGCCATGGTTTCAACACTTGAATGAAAAAAGTGTTAAAAAATGTATTATACACCTGTCCAGTTGCGTTTTAGATTGTTTTAAGTTGATTTGACTTCTGTTTTCATAAAAAAAATAAGTTTTCCAAAATAAAAAAAATGTCCCCTGATTTTAAAATTCATTTCAAATGGGATTTAATCGAATTACTTGTGAGGTCAATAACAATTTATTATCTTCTTTGTGGTGCTTACGTTACATTGGCAAATAAAAAAAAAATCATATTTGTTGCATGTCAGTTAATAAAAATACCTTATGGAAAAGGTCTGGAAACATCAACATAATCACAGTACCTGATACACCATATTCTTGATTTACGCAACGAAATGGGGGTGTTTAAATCGAGAATCGTTTAAAAAAAGAATGTCCATGACTTAAATTGAGAATCTTTGAGATTTCGTAATCTGTTGGAAAATTTTCAAAATGTATCAATTGTATTTTGTTTAGCTTTGTTATTAAAACATTATAGCATGGTTTTGGAAAACCTGGGATGTTCTAGTCCATCCGAAACCTCCGCAAATTTGTGCAGCAGGCTAACCGAAGAAACAAGACGAAGCTTCAAAATTTTGACAACGGATCCTACCCAGACAGTTTCAGTGAGTGCGGTAGGCTACAGTGCATTGTTATAACCACTTATTGGGATGATCTGGGTCATCCAAGGACTCCCTAGAGTCAAGACCGGTGGGTCTACCACCGTAACAAGCCAGAGTTCGACGGATTTTGACCCCGGGACATACCCGTATAGCCCCAGTGAGTATGGTAGACTACTTTGATGATCTTTTAGGATGTCCTGGGTCATCCAAGGACTTCCTGGAGTTAAGATCTGAAGGTCTACCACCGTAACATGCAAGAGGTCGATGGTTTTTGACCCCGGGACATACCCGCATAGCTTCAGTGAGTATGGTAGACTACTTTACTGATGTGTTGGGATGTCCTGGGTCCTCCAAGGACTCCCTGGAGTTAAGATCTGAAGGTCTACCGCCGTAACGAGCAAGAGATCGATGGATTTTGACCCCGGGTCTTGCCAGCATAGCTTCAGTGAGTATGATAGACTACATTGCGGATGTGTTGAGATGTTCTGGGTCATCCAAGGACTCCCTGGAGATAAGATAGATCATCAGATCTTAACACCAGGGAGTCCCTGGATGACCCAAGACAGCCCAACACATCAGCAAAGTAGTCTACCATACTCACTGAAGCTATGCGGGTATGTCCCAGGGTCAAAAACGTGGACCTCTGACTTGTTACGGCGGTAGACCCTCAGATATTAACTCCAAAGAGTCCTTGGATGACCCAGATCATCCCAATAAGTGGTTACAACAATGCACTGTAGCCTACCGCACTCACTGAAGCTGTCTGGGTAGGATCCGTTGTCAAAATTTTGAAGCTTCGACTTGTTTCTTCGGTTAGCTGCACAAAACTTCCGGAAGTTTCGGATGGACTAGAACATCCCAGGTGTTCCAAAACCATACTAAAATGTTTTAATAACATAGCTAAACAAAATACAATTGATTCATTTTGAAAATTCTCCGACAAATTACGAAGTCCCAATGATTCTTAATTTAAGTCATATTCTCAATTTAAGTCATTGACATTCTCATTTTAAGTCATGACTTAAAAAAAGTTGCGTAAATCAAGAATCGTTTAAAAAAAGTTGACTTAAAAAAAGAATATGGTGTATAGTATGCCAAAAAAATAAAATTATGCTTAGATTTTTGCAACAATTTTTTGTTGCTAGTTTTTTGGAAGAAATTCGTAAAAATCTTGGCACACTATTTCATTTTTTAAACTTAATCATGGTGTCTGTAAAAAAATAATAACTTCAATCAATATAACTATTTTAGTACAAAATTTTGTGTTTTATTTTTTCTGAAAATAGGACATTTTTCAGAAAATCTCAAATAGTGAGAGTAAGAATAAAACATATGAGAAGGGCGTAAGTAATTTAAATATTTTTGTATTTTGCAATTTAAAAATCACTGTATCTCGAAGCCGTTGCATCGTATCAGAAAGTGGCCAAAGACAAAATTGTAGGCAATTGGACGGGCTTTCTGAAAAAATACACTGAAACAAAAATACACGCCACTTCTATGAGATTTTGGCCTTTAGACCACTTTTCAAAAAAAAAAAACAGTTTCAGTAAATGATTTTTGTATTTTTTTAGGAGAGATCCTGCATTTTTCGTCAGTCTTTTTGTAACATCTCAGGCTATTTCCTCAAAAATTTTGAATGAAAAAAAACCGTGACATCACCTTGAAAATATATTTTTAAACTTAAAAATCAAAAAATCCCATAGAAGTGGCGTATATTTTTGTTTCAGTGTATTTTTTTTCAGAATGTCTGTCCAATTTCCTACAAGTTTGTCTTTGACCACTTTTTGATACGATGCAATGGCTTTGAGTTACAGTGATTTTTAAATTGCAAAATATAACAATATTTAAATAACTTACGCCCTTCTCAAATGTTATTTTCGAGTACCATATACACAAAAATGGCTTATATAGTCTTACGATAACATTTCTACAAAGTTTCATTAAAATCGGAGGGGGTCGGGTACAAAAGTACTAGAAAAAATCCTGATTTCAGCTGGAATTGCTCAAAGAAATTATAACATTATCCCCAAAACGGTCAGGAAAATTGCATCTGAATTTTTGTATCAATCTTTCTTATTCGTAACCCACGCATGGGATGTTGCTACTCAAACACATCGCAAATTCCACAGCTCTAAACGCTCGCAACTTAGAACAGCTCTTAGCAGAAAATGGAAGAAGCTTGCTCTTCCTGCATCACCCACGGATTATCACCCACAACAGCCACAAGAGGCTGGAACGGTTCTTACGGGTCTTGTTTCACCAACAAAACGCAACACGAGAGTACACTATCTCTCTCAACGACTAAACGATGACGCAACGGACCACAATTCCACAGGATTTGTTTGCATTCCATTCTACCAGGGCGGTGAAGTGTGGGCGTGGACGGGTTGCTCATTTTCCTGCGTGTGCGGATCTGACTTTGATTTATAGGATGGCCCCTCCACCACCCACCGCCCTTCGACACTTTGAACGCAATGTGACACTCTCGCGCGTATCTCCGCGATGTCCGCTAAATGCATATTAATTGATTCTGATACATGCCACAACCATAACCACGATAACCCCGGAGGGGGTGTTGACGGTGGGTTGAGGGACCATCGAAATGACATTCCATACCTCCCATGGTGTACACCCATGATGGCAGTAGGAGATCGGTGACAACAGTGATGACCCAGTTATATGATGGTTCCTTTCGTGGTACAAACCTGTTCTGGGCAGCCAGCTTCAGCGGTGAATCATCTGCAGCAACTGCGACAACAGAACCGTACTCCAATGAGATGGAAAATCATTATCTCATCATCGGTGGAGAGTTAAAAGGGCGAAAGCGGGAAACATTCCTCAGAATCGTAGGGGAAGAATAGCCCAAGCTGACAGCGTCGTAAACAGCGACGTTGTAGATACGATATCGTTGCGTTATCTTACTGTTCAAGTAAATTTAGCACGCACAATTAGAAGAGCTGGATCAATGTAGTGTTAAGTTCGGTTAAACTTGGGTGCAGTAAGTTCTTCTTGGATTTGAATGATAAATTTTATTTTGTACACCAAACACAGTTAAAAAAATCATGGAAATATTACATCTGGAAATGAGTGATCTTTGTATGCCAGAAAAAAGATGAATTTACCTTTAAAAATGTGTTAAGTCTCCACTATTCCAGTGTTTGGCTATTTTTTCAGTCCAAATTGAGGTGATATTACATCATGAAAGAGGTAGTATTGCACCATCCAAACTCATATTTTTTACTGTAGATCCTGTATAAAAACTTCTTCTGCTAGCACACTTTTTATCTTTAATTTTTACTCTAAAACATAAACTACTGAACTACTTCTTAACGTTGAAGTTTATATGGGGAAATCGCGAAAATATATGGGGAAAAACATCGCTTTAGAATTTTGGCTACAGGTGGCGCAGGTCTCGCTCAATGTTGTTCAAGTGTGAGATTGAATTTCCTAAAACTTTGTCGAAGAGTCCAAAAAGATCCGAGTTGATCTTGATGAGTTATTAGCAATGCGACGAAAAAAAAAATTGGTTTATATAATTGAAATTTTATAAGGAGTCTATAGGAAGCATATAAGAAAATACTTTTTTTCTAAAAAAATCATCAAAAATCAGGAACATCTCGGATCGTTTTGCACCCTTCGACAAAGTTGTAGGGAATTAAATTTCCTACAAGAATCTCACAATTGGACAATTTTGGGTGAGACCTGCGCCATCTGGCAGAAAAATACTGAAACGTTATTTTTCCCCATACATTTTCGTGATTTCCCCATATAAACTTCAACGATAAAAAGCGACCCCTTAACTTTAACCGATTTGGCTCAAAATTGGCACAGTTACTCATTATTGCCTAATGAATTCAGTTTTTTGTATTGTCACCCTAGTGCACATGCACACCAACCAAGGAACTTGTTGTCTTATTATTTCAAAATAGTCAAACCTACGCACCCAATCCTGTAACAATCTAATGGTAAAAATAGGCAAAAAAATGTAAACTATTTTGTAGAAAAAAACTAAAGAGGACAAATAATAAAAATAAAAATCGATAGTTTCCGTACTTTTGACGATACTAAAATATCTGTAACAAAAACCTTGGTGCAAAAAGCTCTGGTTGATGTACACCGTTACAGAGTACCGTAAACCGGGGTGACATCGATAGGATTTCAATTTATTTTTGGAATATTTTCCAACTGGTAAGGTTTGTATCGAGATTATTATTTTAAAAACATGTACTGGGGTAGGTCACACAAAGTCCTCGCACTATTTAAATAAAAAGGATTTTCAATAATGTTTAAAACAATAGTTACGTTAAAAATTTAAGTTTGAATTCCGGGGTGATAGTCATAGTTTTTCTTGTTAAAATCAGATTTAAGGTGTTCAAACTTTATTTTTATGTCAAATGGACCATACCACTTATAAGGTTGCTAATACAGTTTTTAAGAAAAAAATCAAAGTTAATATTTAGTTAATTAAGTTTATAGGCTTTTTAACAAAATACTTACAAATTTTAGGTAAAATTGTTTAAAAGTCAGAATTTTGCCTGAAACTCGTTAAAACGTTAAAAGTTTTGTTTATAAAATGATCGATTTATATTGCATTTTAAACTGAATTCAAGGCACGAATCAAAATAAATCTTAAGATTTTTTTAATTTCATTTAAAAACACATTGTATTTATTATTTATAAACTTATTTTACCATCTCATAATAGAAAATTGTCCAAAGAATCCGAAAATGCATTCCGTTTTCCGATTCGAAATCATGTTCATAAAGAAAATCATGACACTGTGAGAATAGTAAAATAATGCTATTTATCATCATTTGCTTAATTATAGTTAACTAACTTTTTAAACTTTACAAAATTTTGTAAAAACTTTTTCTTGAAGTGTTTTGAACCCTTCTCTATCATAGTCCGTATGATTCCATCGCATTACATACGTATTTAATTTGTACTCTGAGAATTCTCTACCAACTCACACGAAATCGGGAAAAGTTGTCCCGACCCCTCTTCGATTTGCGTGAAACTTTGTCCTAAGATGTAACTTTTGTCCCTGATCACGAATCCGAAGTCCGTTTTTTTGATATCTCGTGATGGAGGGGCGGTACGATCCCATCCTTTTTTGAACATGCGAAAAAGAGGTTTTTTTTTCAATTAATTTGCAGCCTGAAACGGTGATGAGATAGAAATTTTATGTCAAAGGGACTTTTATGTAAAATTGTACGCCCGATTTGACGGCGTACTCATTCCGAAAAAACGTATTTTTCATCGAAAAAAACACTAAAATAGTTTTAAAAACTCTGCCATTTTCCGTAACTCGACTGTACATTTTTTTGGAACATGTCATTTTAAGGGAAATTTAATGTTCTTTTCGAATCTACATTGACCCGGAAGGGTAATTTTTACATTTAGAACAAAAATTTTCTTTTTAAAGTTTCGTGTTTTTTTTCTAACTTTGTTTGTTTTGAAAAGTTACTTTTTGCAATTCCGTCGTGAAACTACTTACTTTTCCTGTCATTCTTGAACGACGAAATAGCCTACTTTTCTGTACCAAAAATAACAGAATCGAATAGCAACACTTTTCAAAATAAATGCTGAAAAGTTCTACTTTTAAAATCGCGAAAACTCGTGATGTCTATAAGCAAACCCCTTATGTGTACATATCAAAATTTTTGTTATTGTCCGCTCTACAACTTTGTACAGCATTGTTTTACTCTAAAAAATAACCCTGTAAAGTTAGAAAAAACACGAAATTTTAAAATGAAAAATTTTGTTCTAAATTAAAAAATGACCCTTCAGGGACAATGTAGATTCGAAAAGAACATTAAATTTCCCTTAAAATGACATGTTCCAAAAAATTTAACAGTCGAGTAACGGAAAATGGCAGAGTTTTTAAAACTTCTTTAGTGTTTTTTTCGATGAAAAATAAGTTTTTTCGGAATTCTGAGTACGCCATCAAATCGGGCGTACAATTTTACATAAAAGTCCCTTTGACACCAAATTTCTATCTCATCACCGTTTCAGGCTGCAAATTATTGAAAAACACCTCTTTTTCGCATGTTCAAAAATGGATATCAAAAAACGGACCTCAGATTCGTGATCAGGGACAAAAGTTACCCCTTAGAACAATGTTTCACGCAAATCGAAGAGGGGTCGGGGCAACTGCTGTGTGAGTTGGCGGAGAATTACCCCTCTTCATTTTGCTGAAAAATCTCAAACCTCTCAAAGTCACCCCGTTTTACGGTACCCAGATTTTAGAACCTACGAAAAAAATCATTTATCAAATTTCATGAGTTCTCCGAAACAAAAATACAATTTAATCGAACTTCAATTGAAAAATTTGTGCGGTTCCTGAAATCACCCTTCGAATTGTTAAAGTGAAACGATTTTTTTCTCGCTTGAATGTTATATGCCCTTGAGAAAAGTGTCAAACTTTAGTTTGAGTTTTGAAAAGCATAACCTTTTGATACAAGTGCTGAAAATTAGAAATGCTGAATAAAATACTTTTCAGTACTGTACAAATAGATGCCGTTTCGTCATTCGAGGATGATAGGAAAAGTACGTTGTTTTACAACGGAATAGCAAAAACGAATTTTCAGCACTTTTATAAAATGAAAAAGGCATAATGAAGAAGACAAAAAATATTCTGACTTACCTCTAACGTATTTTTTTTTCAAATCATAAAAAAGAACGTTCCAGTTATTGTTGCTTTCTGTTAGAGAGTAATAAATGACTCTGTTTTGCTTTCGATTGGTCGATTGAGCTTTTCAGTTCGCATCACGTTACACCCCCGCTGATAAAGACAAATTCTCGCGAGCTTCCTGCCCACCCTTAAAAAAAGCACTCACATTTCTCCTTTCCAAACCAGCCCGAAAAACCATGCAGTGCAAGTCTTCGACTCGGGTGATAATGCGCTTCTGCACAAAAAAAGAAGCTCAAATCCTGGAAACCACTGGCCAATAACACGCTCAATACGTTTTATTGCTGCAAACCGGGAAAGCAACAACAACACCAACATCAACAAAAATAGAAAACACCGTCAAGTGGACAAAAACAGAAAAAAAACAAATTTGAGTGAAAAAAAAAACTGCGATTCCCTGAGGGCTTGAATTTACATTGGGACCACCACCGTGGACCAGGACGAGGACGAGAAAAACCACCAAAGTTGCATTAGGAAGCTTAACTGGGAGTAGTTTGAGGGAAAGTGGACGAAAGATATCTCTGCCTGCGCTGGAACGAAACGATACGCGATGTCCAACCATGTGGGCGTTCGACGAAATGGACGATATTCACCAACCGTGCCAGTTAAGTTGCGGCAAAGCTTCGAGAAACAGAGAAACAGAGAGTTGTTAAGTACAGATTTTAATGACTGGTTACAAATTCTTGTAATAAATGTAAACTTTCTTTATTTCTGGCTTAAACATAAAGTTAAATTCTTTAAAAATTAAAAAATACAACATATTGGCATTGAAAATAACATAGTTTTCTTGTTTTTTTTTTTTGCTATAAGATTATCTGTCAACACTGCCTATAAATATCAGCACTAATTTAAACTTTAAAAAATCCCGAATTTTGTATTCCATTTTAAAAAACACAAAATTATGCTTTTTTCAAGACTCTTGGTATTTCAGAAAAGATAACAAAGTTGGAAAAATATCTTCTCTGCCAGGTTGATGCACGAACGTTTTCGGGTGAAAAATTCTACGGGCCAACCAAGTCAAAACCATCATCGAAGCGCTATGTCGACCTTTATTGGCGTGCCCTTCGTGGAGCAGCAGATCAGAGAAATGGTTTTTTTGCGGTAATTTTGCGAGCAAAAAATCACACATGATATTGCTGCCAAACTGTCTACTTCGATGCCATGGTGATTTTAGTGAATCATTTGAAAAAAGATTAATGACAGTTTTAAAACTTTGAGTTAATAATTCAACGCAACATTTATTTCAATTAACGTTTTAAGTTATGATCATTTCAAATCATTGTCAAGTTTTGTCCCACATTTTACGTATGTAAAGGTACAAATCTCCACCATCGAAGCTCCCGTAGTGAAGCTCCGGAAGTGGTTCGGACTTGACCGTTGGGAAAACTGCATTGTTTTTGAAGATGTGGTTCCCCGGTTACGGTTGGTGGAGAAGATTTTTTTGTTACTCTTTGCGTTTGTAAGCTGGAAAATTTGCTTCATTTGGAAGCGGTCTTCGGATTGTGGGTATCATTTTGTGGTTTGGTTTGGCGTGATGACTTTTAGCTGTTTTTTTCCGAGGCTGATGTGTTAGGTTATAGAGCGGGTTTTTTATTTTATTTTTTAAGATAATTGAAGCTTTAAAATAAATTTGAAAATCAATTACAATTAGTATTTTTTTTTTTTTTTTTTTTTTTTTTTTTTTTTTTTTTTTTAATTTATATTTATTTTGATTTTCTTTTCCATGTACATTCATTCAGTTAAAATATTATTGAGTGTCCAATCACAATCGATGACTTTTCACCTCAATTTTAAATACTAGCAACTTTCATTTATTCATGAAATATTGTAGCTTTCGCTATTCAGTGATTTCAAATGTAGGAGGTCCTACATGTACAAAAGGGAAAAGGGATACCTTAAAACTAACTTATAAACTATATAAAGAGCGGATCAATGCAGCTGAAGACTGCAATGATTTTTGTCGAAATGCATCAATTATCTTATTGGACATAACATCCAAAGTGTCAACTTCGGCTAATTGATGAAGTTCACTGGTGCTGAACCAGGGAGGAAGTTTCAGAATCATTTTCAGAATTTTGTTCTGAATCCTCTGAAGTTTTTTCTTCCTGGTTAAGCAACAGCTTGTCCAGATCGGCACAGCATAAAGCATGGCAGGTCTGAAAATTTGTTTATAAATTAACAGTTTATTCTTGAGACAAAGTCTAGAATTCCTGTTTATAAGTGGATACAAACATTTAATATATTTGTTACATTTAACCTGGATACTTTCAATGTGATCCTTGTAAGTAAGGTTTTTGTCAAAAGCAAGTCCAAGATATTTCACTTTATCCTCCCACTTTAAATTTACCTCATTCATCTTTATAATGTGATGACTTTTTGGTTTAAGAAAATCAGCCCTTGGTTTGTGAGGGAAAATAATAAGTTGAGTTTTTGTAGCATTTGGAGTAATTTTCCATTCTTTCAAATAAGAATTGAAAATATCCAAGCTTTTTTGTAATCTTCTTGTGATGACACGAAGGCTTCTACCTTTGGTGGAGATGCTTGTATCATCAGCAAAAAGTGATTTCTGACATCCTGGGGGCAAATCAGGCAAGTCAGAAGTAAAAATATTGTATAAAATTGGACCCAAAATGCTTCCTTGAGGGACGCCAGCACGTACAGGTAGTTGATCAGATTTGCTGTTCTGATAACATACCTGCAGAGTACGATCCGTCAAATAATTTTGAATAATTTTCACGATATAAATCGGAAAATTAAACCTTTTCAATTTCGCAATCAAACCTTTATGCCAAACACTGTCAAATGCCTTTTCTATGTCTAGAAGAGCAGCGCCAGTAGAATAGCCCTCAGATTTGTTGCTTCGAATTAAATTTGAAACTCTCAACAACTGATGAGTAGTTGAATGCCCAAGGCGAAATCCAAACTGCTCATCAGCGAAAATTGAATTTTCATTAATGTGCGTCATCATTCTATTAAGAATTATTCTTTCGAATAATTTACTAATAGATGAAAGCAAACTAATGGGCCGATAGCTTGAGGCTTCAGCAGGATTTTTATCCGGTTTTAAAATCGGAACTACTTTGGCATTTTTCCAACTACTGGGAAAATATGCCAAATCAAAACATTTGTTGCAAATTTTGACCAAGCTACTTAAAGTTGCTTCAGGTAATTTTTTAATTAAAATGTAAAAAATGCCATCCTCACCAGGGGCTTTCATATTTTTAAACTTTTTGATAATAGATTTTATTTCATTCAGATCCGTATTAAAAACTTCATCTGATGAAAATTCTTGATCATCAATATTCTGAAATTCTATTGAAATTTGATCTTCAATAGGACTCAAAACATTTAAGTTGAAATTATGAGCACTCTCAAACTGCTGAGCAAGTTTTTGAGCTTTCTCCCCATTAGTTAATAAAATATTATCACCATCTTTTAAAGAAGGGATTGGTTTCTGAGGTTTCTTAAGAACCTTTGAAAGTTTCCAAAAAGGTTTGGAATAAGGTTTAATTTGTTCGACATCTCTTGCGAACTTTTCATTTCGCAGGAGAGTGAATCTGTGGTCAATAACCTTTTGCAAATCTTTTTGAATTCGCTTCAGTGCAGGATCACGAGAACGTTGATACTGTCTTCGGCGAACATTTTTCAGACGAATCAGAAGCTGAAGATCGTCATCAATAATGGGAGAATCAAATTTGACTTGGACTTTAGGAATAGCAATATTCCTAGCATCCAAAATTGCATTAGTTAAAGATTCCAAGGCTGAATCAATATCAGCTTTGGTTTCTAAAACAAAATCATGATTTAAATTGTTCTCAATATGATGCTGATACCTGTCCCAATTAGCTTTGTGGTAATTAAACACAGAACTATTGGGTCTGGTAACTGCTTCATGAGAAAGTGAAAAAGTTACTGGAAGGTGATCAGAATCAAAATCAGCATGAGTCACTAAAGGACCACAATACTGACTTTGATTTGTCAAAACCAAATCAATTGTTGATGGATTTCTAACAGAAGAAAAGCAAGTTGGCCCATTCGGGTATAAAACCGAATAAAGACCAGAAGTGCAATCTCTTGTAACAAGCGCGTCGCTGCTGAACGGCAAGGGTTCAGGGAGATTCTGCTACTCCGCTTAAGCGCCAAGTACCGAGTTCCCAAGGTACATGCAAAGCAGCGTGTTCGTTACGTCCCGGTCTAGCTCGCTCAGGGCGAGTTCATTTTCTTGTCCCGAAGCCACTATTCGAACCCCAACAACATCGCTCAACGACAACCCTCCACATAGAATATCCTTAAAACTAGGAGACCTTATCCAGGAGTTTCGCGTGTAAAACAACAACAACCCTTTAATTTTTAGGGCAAACGGAAACACGACGACGTGTAGCTCGATAGTTTATTTGTCCGGACATTGACCTGCTGGTGGCGCGCTAATTCTTATTCCCTAACATTAGTCTAACCTTTTCCCGTAACGCTTTGGTTCATGCATCGCACTGGTGTCTATTTTTAGAATAACAAAGGGTGGGTCTGACCTGGATTCTGCATGCTGGTGGTGACGAGGCGGCGAAGGCGCCGGCGTCGGCGTCGGCGGCTGTTCGGCTGGTGCTGGGTTGGTGACTTGGCTTGTTGTACTAAATGCAGCTGATCAGGCTTACGCAGATGGGTTGCACGCGTCACGTGCTCGACGGCCAGTGTGGCTGGGCCGCGTTCAACTTCCCCGGGGTGGCTTGGTTCGAGGCCGGGGATGGAAGTTCGGCAATTGACTACCGAGTCCCTCCGTCCCAGAGGTTGTGGTGACCTCCTGGCCCACAGGTGCGCACGCGGGTTTCGGGTCGCGGACCCTCCGGGTCTCCGGACCGTCCCGCAGAGCCGGCGTGGTGGTCGCCGAATCCTACACCTGCCCTAGACTAACACCTTCAATTGAAGGAATAGTCCTTCAATAAAGAAATTCACGCACGAGTTACCAAACTTTTCACACATGGTTACAATACGATCTTCAGATCCAAGAAAATTACCTGGCCTCGCCCAAGCGTATTACGGTTGGGTTGGGATGACCGCGTGTTAGGTTGACGTCACTCGGTCGGCTCTCCTAAGCTACAGAGTGCACATGTTTTAAAGGTTTGAAACGAGCTACAAATAATCTATCTACTCACAAAGCACACTCCCTATCGGCGCGTTGGGCCTAGTAAAAACGTTCAAAACCACAGGTTTCAATTTGAACTAAAATTTAGGAAGGTACAATTAGATCACAAGTTGAACCTAGTCTTCTTCTTGCCACTCACTATGACGATCGGCAAACTCTGCGGCCGCTTCGCTGATTGTACTTCCACTTGGACACACGCGTGTGCACAGCTTGCCGGTCAAATTGAAAAGACCTGTCGTTGCCTTAACCTTGGGCCCGCTACGTTCCAAGGACAAGGTCCCCCCGTCACAAATACAGACGAGGTGCCCTTCGGGTTTTATGGACATTATATGTGTTAAGTATTCGGCGAACGATGAGTACTGTTCTGTGACTCGGTTAGAGTGAGAAGTTCCAGCGAATGCCGCCAGAGGCACTGAAGGTGCCGAAGGGAAAGATAATGCAACGCTGCTTTCCATGTTCGTTAGGGTAGTTTAGGTAACTTTCGCCTCGTATGGAGTGCACATACAACGAATCGATAGGTGGTTCCTGTAACCAGGTTACACTCTGAATAGAATTTTACCATTGGAATTTACTTTTGAATTATTCCAAGATTGGTGTTTGGCATTAAAATCACCGATGATCAAAAATCGAGATCTATGCCGAGTAAGTTTATTCAAATCCCCTTTGAAATAATTTTTATTTTCCCCAGTGCATTGGAATGGTAAATATGCAGCTGCAATCATAATTTTCCCAAAAGAAGTTTCAAGTTCAATGCCCAAACTTTCAATAACTTTTAACTTAAAGTCACGTAAAGTGCTATAAGTCATACTACGGTGGATAACTATTGCAACTCCACCGCCATTTCGATTCATTCTATTATTGGTTATAACTTTATAATCTGGATCACTTTTCAAATGAGTGCCGGTTTTTAAAAATGTTTCGGTTATAACAGCAACATGCACGTTATGAACTCGTAAAAAGTTGAAAAATTCATTTTCTTTCGCTTTCAAAGAACGAGCATTAAAATTCATAATATTGATGGAACTACTTAGATCCATGATTAAACTTCAGGGTAAGAACAACATCATTCGCAAATTTTAATCCAATCTGGATAGCTTCCATCATGGATGTAGCATTACTCATTGTTTGAATCAAACCAAACAGTGAGTTTTGCAAAAAAGTCATTTTTTCAAACGTAACATCGCCGAGATCAGAAGATCCCAAAGCGTTGCCAGCAGAAAAATTTTCAAATGAAATTTGAGGTACCTGCCCAATTTGAAAATTGGTAGAGGATTTAAAATTCGTGGATGAACCCGAACCCGAAACGACGTTGGCATAAGAAATGCCATTGCTGTTACCTAACTTTTCCACGGTAGGAGTATTGTTCGAGTGAGACAGCACGAACGTTTGATTTAAAGATGCAGGTACAACCTGACTTTGAGAAAATTTCGGTTTGGATTTCGGCTGATGCTTAGCACGAGAATCCAAAACCTTTTTTCTGATGGGGCAATCCCAGAAATTTGATTTGTGATTTCCACCACAATTTGCACATTTAAATTGGGTGACTTCTTTCACGGGACAATTGTCCTTGTCGTGAGAAGAATCCCCGCAAACCATGCATTTTGGAACCATGGCGCAATGATCAGTACCGTGACCGAATGCCTGGCAACGCCGGCACTGAGTCAGATTCTGGCCATTACCGCCATGTTTCTTAAAATGCTCCCACTTTACCCGTACATGGAACAAAAACTGTACTTTGTCCAAAAGTTTCAAATTGTTGATTTCATTTCTGTTGAAATGAATCAGATAAAATTGTGAAGTCAAACCAAAGCGAGAAATATTCCCGTTTGATTTTTTCTTCATTGGTATTACTTGGGATGGGGCAAAGCCAAGCAACACCTTAAGTTCGTTTTTGATCTCATCCACCGACAAGTCGTTGGAGAGACCTTTCAGGACCGCCTTGAATGGACGAGCATTCTTGGTCTCATACGTGTAGAAATTGTGTTTGTGGTTTTTCAAATAACCAACAAAAGTTTGGTGATCTTGTAAAGATTCCGTCAACAAGCGACATTCTCCTCTTCGACCAAGCTGGAACGAAACCTTCAAATTGCAAGTTTCCTTGCAATTCTTCAGTTGCGTTCGAAAGCTGGCCAAATCGGAAACGGAAGTCACTACAATTGGCGGAGCCTTTACTCGTTTCTCGACGGCAGAAGGCTCAGTACGAGGAGAAGGATCCTTGTCAACAGTTTCGGATAAAACACCGAAACTGTTTGCCAATGGAATTGGAGGATTGACCTCACTTTCAGAATCAGAATCAGACCTCGGATGAGGCTGTTTTCTTTTTCTGTTTCCGTTAGCCGGTTTAGCGTTCAAACGCTTCACCGACGTAACGACCAAATCTTCAGAAGATTTGCGTTTACCTTTGTTTTGACGCATTTTGCAAGCAAAGTTCTCTTAAAAAGATGGCTTCGTTTGTAAAATACAACAAAATTTCAGGTGGGGTTAGTCTTAAAAAGACTGTTTAGAATTTGGGAAAATAACTCAGGTAGTCTTTAAAAAGACTGTGAATTTTTTTGAAATAACTCTGAGCTTAGGTAGTAAAAAATACCGCAGCTCTAGTGTCCGTTCACCTCGAAGGTTCGCAAGACACTCGATACAATTAGTAGTTGTGCATTGTTTTGTGAACCGTTAAATGTTACGAAATATGATGAAAATGTATTAATCTTTATAGTATGTGTAATTTTTCTTTTCTTTTTTTCTAGCCTTCCTCACTTTCTTATGGTTTACATAGGCATTTTTCTTTGCGAAACGATGTTTTGAAGGATGTTTGATTTTTTTTTGTTTTTGTTTGCTGGTCGTTGCCATGATAATTTCCCAAAGCAAGGTACAACGAATTTTTTTTAATCGAGTCTTCATTTTGCATCATTCTGAGAATTGATGATTCTCTACTCCAGGGGTGACCAAAGTATGGCCCGCGAGGTGGTTTTTTGTTACGCGGACCCATTTTGAATTATCTTGTAAAATGGCCCGTTGACCACTTGTAAAGTTATTTCATACTTTTTAAAAATTAAGGTTTATTTCAAAATTTTCATGCCATGTGCACTTTATTTAATTTTTGAAAATAAAAAACTTATGATTTATTAATATTTTAATCCCTGTTTTAGGACACAAATATTTTATTCAAAAATCTTAATAATTATAACAATTTCACACGTTTCGATGTGAGTGAAAGTAGTAAATGTTGTCAAAACTTTCATCAAACATTTTTGTAAATATTGTCAAAACTTTCATTAATTAATTTGAAAGTTATAATGGCCCGTTTGTGAATTGACCAACAAACTTAGTTTGCCCTTAAAAACCTTCCCTCGGGATTCGAGCTCATGACAGTTGGATAACGAATCTGAAAGACTAATGAGCAGTTCTCTAGGATTTCGGTCATTCGATTTTTTTTTGTATTTTTTAATCCGACTGAAACTTTTTTGGTGCCTTCGGTATGCCCAAAGAAGCCATTTTGCATCATTTGTTTGTCCATATAATTTTCCATACAAACTTGGCAGCTGTCCATACAAAAATGATGTATGAAAATTCAAAAATCTGTATCTTTTGAAGGATTTTTTTGATCGATTTGGTGTCTTCGGCAAAGTTGTAGGTATGGATACGGACTACACTGGAAAAAAAATGAAACACAGTAAAAATAATTTGGTGAATTTTATTTAACTTTTTATCACTAAAACTTGATTTGCAAAAAAACACTATTTTTAATTTTTTTTATTTGTTGATATGTTTTAGAGGACATAAAATGCCAACTTTTCAGAAATTTCCAGGTTGTGCAAAAAATCATTGAGCGAGTTATAAATTTTTTAATCAATACTGATTTTTTCAAAAAATCGAAATTTTGGTCGCAAAAATTTTTCAACTTCATTTTTCGATGTAAAATTGAATTTGCAATCAAAAAGTACTTGAGTGAAATTTTGATAAAGTGCACCGTTTTCAAGTTATAGCCATTTTTATGTAACTTTTTTCAAAATAGTCACAGTTTTTCATTTTTTAAAATTAGTGCACATGTTTGCCCACTTTTGAAAAAAATATTTTTGAAAAGCTGAGAAAATTCTCTGTATTTTGCTTCTTCGGACTTTGTTGATACGACCTTTAGTTGCTGAGATATTGCAATGCAAAGGTTTAAAAACAGGAAAATTTATGTTTTCTAAGTCTCACCCAAACAGCCCACCATTTTTCAATGTCGATATCTCAGCAACTAATGGTCCGATTTTCAATGTTAAAATATGAAACATTTGTGAAATTTTCCGATCTTTTCGAAAACAATATTTTCAAATCAAGACTAACATTTCAAAAAGGCCAAACATTCAATATAACGCCCTTTTAAAATGTTAGTCTTGATTTGAGAATTTTGAAAATATTGTTTTCGAAGAGCTCGGAAAATTTCACAAATGTTTCATGTTTTAACATTGAAAATCGGACCATTAGTTGCTGAGATATCGACATTGAAAAATGGTGGGCTGTTTGGGTGAGACTTAGAAAACATCAATTTTCCTGTTTTTAAACCACTGCATTGCAATATCTCAGCAACTAAAGGTCGTATCAACATAGTCCGACGAAGCAAAATATAGAGAGTTTTCTCAGCTTTTCAAAAATATTTTTTTCAAAAGTGGGCAAACATGTGCACTAATTTAAAAAAATTAAAAATTGCGACTATTTTCAAAAAAGTCACTTAAATATGGCTATAACTTGAAAACGGTGCACTTTATCAAAATTTCACTCAAGTACTTTTTGATTGCAAATTCAATTTTACATCGAAAAATAAAGTTGAAAAATTTTTGCGACCAAAATTTCGATTTTTTGAAAAAATCAGTATTGATTAAAAAATTCATTACTCGGTCAGTGATTTTTTGCACAACCTGGAAATTTCTGAAAAGTTGGCATTTTATGTCCTCTAAAACATATCAAAAAATAAAAAAAAATAAAAATAGTGGTTTTTTGCAAATCAAGTTTTAGTGATAAAAATTTAAATAAAAAAATCACCAAATTTTTTTACCGTGTATAATTTTTTTCCAGTGTAGTCCGTATCCATACCTACAACTTTGCCGAAGACACCAAATCGATCAAAAAATTCCTTCAAAAGATACAGATTTTTGAATTTTCATACATCATTTTTGTATGGACAGCTGCCAAGTTTGTATGGAAAATTATATGGACAAACAAATGATGCAAAATGGTTTCTTTGGGCATACCGAAGGCACCAAAAAAGTTTCAGTCGGATTAAAAAATACAAAAATTAAAATTGAAGAAAAAATACCGATTTCGTAGAGAATTGCTCTAATATCTAAATCAGGCAGACAAAATGTTGAAATCGAAAAATTAAGGCTGCTGCAAATATTTTACAAAGCTTTTGTCGACCAACCCATCCCCTCTCCCCATTATTAATAATTTGCTCGAAAATTCAGGGGCAAAAATATTTCTAAACATCAATGGAAATTTAAGTGCTGAAATCAATAAAACAATGCATTCCTCTGCGATCGTTTTGGCATGTTCGGGTTTATTAAAAGATAATTGGAATTTTAGTGAATAAGGAATAATTTTTTTTTTCGCTGAAATGTGTTTTTCGTCGAATCTTATTTTTTTTTAAATTATGATAGCAATTCAACTTTACGGGTGCATAAAACTTTTATTTTTTTTATATGAAATGTTGAAATTCTTGCTCTTGACGATTTTTCATTAGTCACACTTAATCTAAAGATAACATTACGCCGTTACATAAATTGTTCAAATTATATTTCACAATTTTCGAGTAAAATTTTAATGAAAGCACAAGTAAATTCAACCAAAAACTTTTTTTTTCGAAAACCTGCCTAAAACAATAAAATCAACAATACCAAACAACAACTGATAGATGGATTTTCTATTTCTATTTATCTTATTTCTAATTTCATTTTTTTATATAACTTATTTTGTAAATTTGGCCTGCAAGCTCATTTGAGCTTCAAAATTGGCCCGGCCTCCAAAAACTTTGAGTACCCCTGCTCTTCTCCGATGGCCCCTCTAATATTGACTACCATTGAGACGACTGTATTCAAATTTGTTTTTTTTTAGTTGTGATTTTATCTCGTCTCTCAGCCTTAGCCAAAAAGGGCAATGTTCAGGATTTCATAAAATGTTGTGATTTGGCTCAAATAAGATGATCATTATTAGACGATATTCGTTGAAAAGCATTTTTTTCCAAAGTAATATCTCGCGAACGGCTGAACCAATTTTAGCACTTTTTTACTAAAAGCGGACGCTACACAACTTAAGGGGTTACATACATGTAAAAAATTCAATGTTTCATATTTCCGAATATTTATTAAATCCTTTAAAAAAATTAATTCCAATCACTCCTGAAAGTTTCATGAAGATGTGTCATGATATAAGCGAGTAGAAGACGATTTAAGTTTAAAGTTTCGCCATGCGCAAAGCGGACTGTCAAACTTTGTGAGCGTTTTTCTCGGAACACCGAGTTGATTTACGGGTGCCACGATGCCTCGAGATTGGATAGGCCAAATTGGCTGAAATTTGGGGTGAAGACTCTCAAGACATATCCCGTGTGCATGACGAAGCCCGATTTTGTAATTTAAAAAAAAATGCAAAAAAATTAAGATTTTTTAAACGAAAAACACAAAAACCGATTGAACCGGTTTAATGAGTCTTCACTAAAATTTTGAGCCGATTTGGTCGAAGCAGTGTTGAAATATCGTGGCCCCCGTTTTTTGAAACTGCTAACTTCAAGTAGCTATAACTCGGCAATGATGCAACCAAATGTTTTTAAATTTATGTTGATTATAATTAAAAATGTTTATGTTAATGTCCTGAAAACAAATTTAAAAAAAAATTGAGTGTGTGCCAATACCAACCCTTGACATTTTTGCCGATTTACATGTAGAGAAAAGAGAAAAATTCAATTTTCTCGCCCCCTTCCGGGAATGCGAATTTTTTAACTCTCGAGCCGAAATTAAAATTTAATTAAATACCACAATTTATAGTCAACTTGGCGTAACATGTGTATACTCAATTCTGTAACGAGGTGAGGTGTTGGTGAATGCATTTAATTTCATGTTTTATGGGTTGTTGTTTGCAAAAGCCAATAATTTATAAGCTCACAGCTTGTGCTGGCGGTGGCGAGGGTGGTATCACACAAACGTCGTATTTATCCAATCGGGATCATTCATGGTCACTGTGGGGAAAAGCTCTCCAAATCCGGTTGTCGGGGGTGGTGGAGTTCGTACGGGAGGTTATCACCAGATTCCTGAGTTACAGCCGGCCGCATTAATTTTTGAAACCAGATTAGATTGGATTATTTCGGGGAGTACAAACTGCAGCTGAATGACTCTGTCACTAATAAATTACTCGATACTCTACAAATTACGCGTGGGTCAAAAGTTACAAAACCAGAAATGCAAATAAATGACTACATTGACGGTGAAATCCGATGGGAAATGAGGAAATTGTTGTTTGACGATGAATTGGACGGTGCTGGTGACGTTTACGAGACCAATTTGAAACAATTTCCCGCGAGGTGTTTGAAAATTGGGTTCCAGGAATGATGGACACGCTCGTGGACATGAACAGTAAACAGGTAGAGGAGTTGACTAATTTTGTGGTTCTTACTGTGACGGTGCTGCAGAAAAGTCCACTTTAAATGAAGAAATTGTAAAAATTTCAAAATAATGAAGAATTTCGACAAGTTAAAGAAAAAAATTAAAAAGATTGAGATAATACTTAAAACACTAATTCATCAAGAAATACTTAAAATTTAGGAAGATTTTGCATTGGTGACTTTCGATGGAACTACTCAGACAGTTCACAGTCCACACATCAAAGTTTTCGACACAGTGATTATTACCGGGAAAACCCCCACAAAACAGATGCATGTTTAAGGGAAAACATTTGGCACATGTCGAGTATTGTTTGCTAGTTTTTGGGGATGAAGGAAGCACCTCTGGAGAAGAGCTACAACAGCGTAAATGTGGTTTTATATGACGACAATTGCATGCTGTTTGGCCATGTCGAGGATTGTTTTGATGTTTTGTATCCTAATGTCAATTAAGCAAGAGAAATTAAAATTATTGTGAAAATTAAGTCGATTTCGAAAGTAAAACAAACAGTTGAAAAAATGCTTCTACTAGCTGTGACTGACACTGACACTGACACTGTGACTGACACTGACTCTGACTCTGACTCTGACTCTGACTCTGACTCTGACTCTTACTCTGACTCTGACTCTGACTCTGACTCTGACTCTGACTCTGACTCTGACTCTGACTCTGACTCTGACTCTGACTCTGACTCTGACTCTGACTCTGACTCTGACTCTGACTCTGACTCTGACTCAGAATATTAAAATTTTCCTTTCAAAATGATTTCCTAAAATCGGTCACATTTCATCCAACGTTAACCACTCGGCACGTGGCAACTCGGCACGCCGGAATTACCAACCAACGTTCGCTCGCGCTATTGCGACCATTAAAAAGTTTATCTTTGCAACACAAAACGCGCACATTTTACTTCTCATTTTCCACTTCCGTCCCGGTAAAATACAACAATAAAAAAAAACTACTCTGTAGAGAGGAAAATTCCCCCACTTGAAAAAAAAACTCTATCCACGTAGTTCATCAACATCGTCGTCGTCGCCAACATTTCTGAAAGCAGGTGAGCTGAATTGCAGCACTGCTGGCTGCAGGCAGAACACGCTGTAATGCGTGTAGTATACCTTGCAGGCGCGAGCAGATTTTTACCCACGTTTCAACTGCTGCCGAACAAAGTTTCCACGGTTTAGGCTGGTGTGACAAGATGTTTTCTCCCGCCTTCACTCTCGCGCTGTCTCTGGCTGGAAATGGGCATTCCATAGTGTTTCAAAATTAAAGGGAAAAGTTGGTCCTTTAACCGCCATCACCACCACCCGCCCTGCGGGGATGAAACATTGTAATCGAATTAAAATGTTGTAACTGCTTTAATTAAATTCACACTTGGCAGCACTGCTCTCGTTTGGCTGCACTGGCTTGTCACACAGGTAGCGTGGTCCAGCAACTGTGCGGGGGAAGAGTCCGAAGAGTAGTTGTAATGGTTTGCTGTGAAATGGTAATTACTTTGGTTTTTCTGGAATCGAGCAAGTTTCAGGTTGTTAATTCAAAGCGGAAAAAGTTGGGTGTCAATCATGACTTTACAGTATTTGCTGTGGTAATAACTTTGTCGATTCAGAATAAGAGTTTGACGAAAAATGTACCTAAGTAGGGATATGGAATCTCAAGAACCAAGTTTGTTTTTTAATTCATTATTGTAGGGAAACAGTACCATAATATGTGGGGAAATGGGGCATACGGGCCGAAGGCCATAGCCATCTTTATTTTATTTAAATTAAAATAACGCTAATGTCAACAAAATGATTCGTTTATACAAGTATACATACACATCTGACAGCTATCATACAAATTCGAAAGCGGTGCTGTAAAGGTACCAAACTTTCAGCTATCAGCAATTACAATTATCATGCTCTAAATCACATCTCTAAAATTTCACTTCTCTTCTTTCAGTTGCAAGTTTCTCATCAAAATGAATTGCTGATGGCCACTTAAATTTACACACAAGATCCTCTATGATGACTCTTAGCCTCAAGAAAACTGTAATTACAATAGCCGACTTGGTCCTGACCAGGTCAAAGTACCGAAAAGGAGCTAATAAAAATAATTTCATGGAAAAAAAATTGTCTATCTCTATCTCGTATTTAGACGTTGGAACTCCAAAATCCTCTACAAAACAAAATTTGCCAACGCAGTTTAACAACACGTAGTGCGTGGTCGTGTCCCAATCTCCCACTGGCGTTCTTTCATTGCGCTTTTCTGAGAAAACAAAATAATCTTTGGCGAGTGTGCGGGAGCGACGAAAAAGAGAAGGAGTGATAGAAAGGCTATAGTGACGTTCGCTACTATCACTCGTTTACATCACTGAACTTGCGAAAGGATTTTCTGATCAATACCGCAAAGTTTTTAGGAAATACTATTTTCTAAAAAAAGGTTTTGTTATGTTTTCGAGAATAAAAAACAAGAAAAATTATCGCAATCGAGAACGCCAAGGCAATTCTGTAGAGCGAATAATTTGAATTAAAAAAATTCATTCATTTTTTAATGTGAAATCGGATTTGAATCAAAAAGTACTTCAAGCTAAACCATGTAAATGGGCCAATGTCGAAGTGTAAACAAAGAGTCTATCCTGCTCATGTCAGTTGATGTTTACATTAGGAACGAGCAGGATAGACTCCTTTGGCTCAATTGCATTGTTTTGCCAGACTCAAGAGAAATGTTAATGAAAGGCACTGTTTTCGTATAAAATCTACAAATTAAATTTTTTCCCAAGTCTTATTTTTTTCTGAATTTTTTTAATATTTTTCTCTAGGGGCCATCTATAAACCACGTGGACACTTTGAGTGGGGAAGGGGTTAGCCGATTGACAATACAAAAAATAAAAACATTTTTGGATGGATAATTTTTCACAAGAAAGGGAAAGGGGTGGGTAAGATACAGGGTTGTTAAAATATCAAAATATCAGCTCTCAGCAACTACAAATATCCCGCCTGAATATTCATGCCCCAAATACAACTGCTCTTCTCTCTTCATTGAAACTCTCAGCGCCGAACATAGCCGAACACGTTTTCGTTTTTACCCACTCGCGATTGACATTTTCCTTTTCTCTCTCATTCCCGCTTCCACGATCATCCTACCGCAACAGCGTTTAACCACAAAAGCCGCCACAAAACCAATTTCGCAAACGCAGTTTAACGGGACGTCATGCGTGGCCGGCTCCTAATCGCCATCTCGCGTT
This sequence comes from Culex pipiens pallens, assembly GCF_016801865.2. Lineage (NCBI taxonomy): Eukaryota > Metazoa > Arthropoda > Insecta > Diptera > Culicidae > Culex > Culex pipiens. Next base: position 91,393,196 of record NC_068937.1, on the reverse strand, counting down.
CTCTCATTGCAGTTTTCGGAGAGTTTGATTGACTCAGCGGTGAGAGCGCACAGTCGAGGAAAAGGGGAAGAGTGATAGAGAGAGAATGACATCGCTGGGATTCACGAGACACAAGAAGAGATCTCACAAGCTATAGTGACGGCCGCTATACTCTCGGATATTTTTGGTGCAGAGATAATCTTTTGATAGCTTTTCTATCACTCATTTGCAACACTGGTAAGATATTTCCGAAAAATGTGCGTATGGTTTATGGATGACCCCCTGAGCAACAATGAAGATCTTATCTCTAGTTTCCAATCCAGGCACACTTAAAATGATAGGTTTAATTTAGAAATTTGAAAGATTTTTTATTCTATTCTACTAGATTGTAAAATTGCACATCGAAAATCCGACCAATATCTACCGAGATATCGTTTTCTGAATTCCAGTTTTTTGAAATGCGTACAGTCCAGAATCAATCATCCTAATTTTCCAAAATTCTGATGCAAAAAAAAAAACAAAAAAAAAATGTCTCAGTGGTGATGCTCTACCCTATCTAATAAATTATTAATTTATTGTTTAGTTTAATTGAAATTAGACACCTTCGACGCTGTCGTGCTATCTCGTCACACGTCGCTTTTTGACGTTTGGAGAAAAACGTGTTTTAATGTTTGACCTTGAATACACAAAAACGAGAGCACGCAGGTAAACAATAACAAACACGTTTTGTATGGTTAACCATTCTGTACCTTGTCCCGAAGTTTGGTTAAATTTGGTTGTTGCAATTACACAAATTTTCAAGGTGTGTCAAGATAGCACGACAAGATCTTAACTTCTTTCATATGAAAAGTGACCAAAATGCACGGTGTTTTGTCGGTTATTCTTGAATATTACAGGATTGAGGTTGGGGTCTGTGAAGATCAAAAGGTGAGGCATTGTATGCTGCATAAAATGGCGTTCTTAACTCAATTTGGTAGAAAATGCACGTGCGACAAGATAGCACGACAACGATGACTTGGTGATTTTATCCACAAATGGGATTATTTTAATCAACTATCAATTTTTATTCAATCGTTTCCATCTCGAGCAACGATGAAAACACAACTGATTATACCGACCAACAAAATTTCTAAGCAGGCTCAACTCGAGGGGAAGCATGTAGTTTGGGGTCGCCAGAAACACGTGCACTTTAATTTTTTTCAAAAATAGTTAGACTGGGTCGAATGGTTTTTCTCCAAAGTTTGTATGGTAGGGCGGTTCGTAGCTCTTGCATACAACTGAAAAATTGCATGCAATATGTGGGAGTAGCGAACAGCACTAATTGTCCATACAAACTTTTGAGAAAAACTATTCGGCACAGTCTACCTATTTTTGAAAAATTCAAAGTGCTCGTATTTCTGGGGACCCCAAACTTCATGCTTCCCCTCGAGTTGAGCCTGCGCAGTCATTTTTGTCAGTTTTTGTAGGTCAGTGTTATGTTTAGTTACCAAATAGAAACCATTTTTGACGGAAAACGTTAAAAATACATAAATCCCAAGTAACAAATGATATGCTTAGTATTCTTATAAGTTTTTATTAAAGTTTTAAAAAGTGCAATAAAGTATTACTAAGACTTTGATTAAAACTTACTTGTTTTATGGTCACAAATCTTAATAATAGTTTCAAGATTTCTTCAAAATAATGTTAAGAATTATATATAAGGTTTTAATTTGGTTTTATTACTTACACTTTAAACTATCTTGAAAAGGTTGTTTTGTTGCCAAATAACTTTAACGAAGTCTGCCTTAAATCAGTCCCGTCTTCAAAGAGCATTTTTACAATCCTTAAGACTTAAACTGTCAGTGTCTCTGCAACTTCGTTCTGTGCAGAACGTGAAGCTGTTCCTTAAACAATTATTCATGAATATTCAGTTAGATTATTAATTGTTACGTTCAAGGTGTAATAAAAATGGCTTTTTGTTGTTTCTTGTTGTATTTTAGTTTTGATGAAAAGAATAATATATAATATTTTCCTGAAATAGTTATTACTGTTGTGTGCCTTGGAATTGGCTCCAATTTAATTTGTAATTTGTTGATTTATTGGGTGCTTTTAAAGATTTAGTGAATTTGTTTTCACCTGTCTAAACACATCCGACTCCGCCTGCGGTTCTTACATTGTGGGAAATAATGCTATATTAAAAAATAATAATATGAATTTATTTCCGATAAAGTGTGCTTGGTTGATAGTTTTTGGGGAACACTTCTGGAGCATCATTTGGAAAGGTCGCAAAAGCATTTTGATAGCTGGAACTGTTTTGCAAATTCTGAAACAACAGGTAACTATTTAACAAAACTCGTAGTGTTAAAAGGTAACCGGGAAGCCAGCTTTTGTTTTGTGAAAATGTTACCTTTTGTATCGAAACTTGTAAAATAGTTCCAGCAGTCAAAATGCTTATCCGCCATTTTCTTGTGTTGCTACAGACTATTGAGATTTAACAAGGACTGGCATAAATACTTAAGGTATACTAAAGGCTATCCATAAAACTTTATATTCTTAAATTAGTCTTCAATAAAACCCATCAGATCTAGTTTTGTGTATTGTTACGCCAAATAATTGACAGTTGTGCTCAAGGTGTCATTTGTGCTATTGTTGCAGTTTTCTGATATTTTTGGAAATAACTATTTCAATCAATAATATGGTCTTTTTGTGCTGTCTACTTGTGTAAGTGAAGTGAAAAGTACAAAAACTCCGGGGAATGTTGCGACGATCACATAACAATAGTGATAATAAGGACAGTGTTTATAAAGCTTTTTTTTCGTTTATAAAGCTACACGAATAAAGTTACGTCAGTTGGTTCTTCATTAAGTGATCTTATGTGTGTTCATGCTGTGTGTTTTTAGAATGAATAAATATCGTTAAGAAGCATAAAACCTTTCTGTTTTTTTATTCAGTTATTTTGAAATTCAATTTCTCCACCATCGAAGGCGATCTACTTGCAGCTGAAAAAGTTGCATGTGCTACGGTCCTGCCATGTGCGATATAATCTTGTAGAAAACCATGATAAAACATTTTGGTTCTGATTAAAGCCCTTATAAGTATTTTGTAAATCTGGTTTGTTCTGGCTAGTTTTGAGGCAGAACTGCTCAAGAATGAATAGATTTAAAATATATTTAATCAAGAGCATTTATACTTATCGAATTTCGCCATATTGCTGAAAGAAGCAAGGGGCAAAAAACGCAGCCATATTGAATTTGGAAGCAACAAAAAGCAAAAATTATTAGTTTTTGAAAAAATCTCAACTTTTTTTCAGATAATTGAAAGTGCTCACACTAATTTTTCGAGCTATCTTTGAAAATTGGTCGATGATTTTTTTTGGCATAACTGTTGTGGCATATTATAAGTATAAACTTCAACAAATATTTCTTAGTTACAATAAATAATATTGCCAAATTATTATCATCTGCCATCAGTCATTGTATTTGCGTGTAAGAATATTTTATTTTAATCAAGTAAATTTTTATGTCATTCCCTCTGATATACAACCTTTTGGTTTTACTGCAAAACAAATAAATAAATACTTCATGCTCTGATATAGCATTCAAGAATAATTACAGAATTCAAGAAAACCTTTTTCCAAGCCAAGCAGTTTTAATCTTGTTTTGAAGAGCTCTATAATGTATTTACAAAGCACACATTAAAACTGGTAAGTTTTAACATGCTCCTCAAAAAAACTCTTGATAACCTCCTAAAATGGTCCATTTTGGCTTTAATGTTGATTTAACTGGTATTTAACTCAGCATGTAGGACCATAAAGCATTTCATTTGAACTTTGTTAAGAATTCTACAGAAACTCTTTGAGACTATTACAAAACTGAAATTGTTACTTGGGATCCAAGTGAGAAACATTTTCAAACAAACCAATTTTCGAAATTAATAATCAACCAGTTGAATACTTTTCAAACAGCTTTTTGAATTAAATTCCATCCTAATCTGTCTGTACAGTTCCAATAAACTATAATCATATCATCACGGTGCAATCTTCAAGAATAGTTCCCCGAAACCCCGACCCATATTGAGGCCCCAACAAATGATTCCCCACGGCCCAACCTTGAAGCACCCTGAAGCCCTCTTATCACTCTCCCATCCAAATGCTAATTTCTGTGTGCCACTTCCAGGAGTCAACATTTGATTTGCCCTGAGCAGAGATAGGTTGACAAAGAGCAGTGTAATTTCCATAACGACAGCACAGCAGAGCGGGATGAATATCTCCGTCAAAAGGAGCAGCAAGATTTTTCTTCAGGAGGCCAAATTTGAGCAAAATTGCTGCACAAAATGCTCATAATACATTCATATTCGTTTGCCAAGTTCACTTTGCTGGTCCCGGTATTAAATTATTCAAAGATTCATCCTATCGGGGAAAGTTCTGGAGAGCTTGGCCAACCACACCGAAGAAGGGGGGCGCTTCCGGTGAGGTGCGAAACGGCACACAAACCAGGATTACGTCCGGTGACTCGATCTCTCTCTTCTCAAAAGAAGGGGAGAGGGGAAAATTCAAATCACTCAAATATTTGCATAACAATGCACACCAACACCACCGCACACAAATACACGTGTGCGAGTGTGCTGATTTCTGGAGAAGACAAACGGGACGGACAGACAGACAAGAGCAGACACAAGACGGACAGGTTAAGCTGTGACGGGATGTTACTGGTTGTAATACGGAAGATTGGTGGTTCCGGATTGTGACGAAGACGTGTAGGTGGCTGCTCTAAGCTGGCACGTGCCGCGAGGAGATTTTGAGAGATTCTAACCAGATTTCATGGGTTTGTTTTCAAAAAGTTTCATGTACAATTGGTTTCAATGCGCATAGGACCTTTTTATAAAAGCATTCTATAATCTAGATCTGAAAAAGTGCAAAAAGTCTCAGAAATAAATAAAGATCTTGAACAGAACAAAAAAAAACTATCATCAAATCATATTTATTGCAAGCTTAAAAAATCATAATAATCTTATAGATTCCAGAGAGTTTATCTGAACTATACAATTCCCAACGTAAACGAATAAATCGAACCCGGCTTTAAAAATGAAGCTAATCTCGTTCAAAACTACAATTTTTCCATATCTGATCCTACGAAACACCGACGTCCCGTTTACTGATTTAAATTAATGAAGGCAAACATTCCTTCTCGCACAAAACCCTGCTCCGGCACAGACTTTGCACGCGGAACTGCATCATCATCATTTTTGACACGTGGCTTAACAGAAGCAGCGGGAGCATTCCGTCAGACATGCCAAATCCAGGAACAACTCTATTGTTTACTCACCTTACACATGCACACTTACTCACTCAGGATTGTGAAAATAATTAAATATTTAATCAGTGTCTATCGCTCGACTTGGCTTGGCACAGTTTACACCTGAATTTCAGCATTTTGAGGGGGCTTCCAAGCTGAGCAGCACGTGAGTTAAGGAAATGTTGATGATTTCCAGGTTCTGGAAAACAGCAGCAGCTGCCGGAATCATTCATGGACGCCGGTTTAACCGGGGTTCGCATTACATATTCATTAAATATACACAAACAGACATACACACTGATACGTTTGGGGAAAGTCCGATGGCCAGATGGACGAACCGGATGACCGGATGGACAGATTGTAACAGCTGATGCAAAAGGGGTTTGATGTAACTCATGTTGCACTGACGAAAGTCGGCAAGGCTGTGCCACCGGGTTTAATTATTTATCAGATAATTGGTCTGATTAGACTCGGAGGAAAACAGGGGCTTTTGAAGTAGTTTAAAATTAAAATTACGGTATGACCTAGTAATTAGTCCACTGGTTCAAAATTTTCTAATCCTGTATGCAACGTAGAAATAAAAAAAACGAATCATGGAACTTTTAGTCAGTCTATAGACTGACTAAATGTTCCATGATTCTCTTTTTTATTTCTACGTTGCACACAGGATTTGACATTATAACCTATACATACTAGTCATAAATCACAGGCTAATTGATTGGGACCTTCAACCAAACGAAAGCATCTCATCTCAATCCGAATTTTGCGATGATTTTGAAAAATCATCTTGAAGGTGTATTGACGGTCCTGCGATGGCATCATTCAATTAGTCGAGTTTGATTTATAGGCATCTGCAACTCGTCTAATTAGCACCATTAGCCATTTCAGCTATCACCATTGCAATGCATGCCACGGACGATGACTAATTAATCACTAAACCCGTTTTATCGCCAGATGAAAAACCTTTCTTGGCGTAGATAAAGGTATTTTGCGCTTAAAATGCATGTAAGTGTATGCACGTGCATTACCTCATAATAATCAAATAAAAAAGTAATGGTGTAATGCGTGCTGGAACAAAATTTGTCATATTGTAGTAAAGTATTTTTAGATAATTGTTTCAATGTTAATCGTGAACAAGCGTTCATGAAAATGGGATCCACGAACTATGTGTTCAAATACCATGGTACGTTTTTGAAAAACTATTTTCGGAACCCATATGATATTTTTATTTTTAGCGAATTTTGACAACAATGATGCCTTCTTTGTAAACTCGAGAAAAGATTTTTTTTTTAAAGAACTCCTTGAATTTTGTTCATCTGTCTTTTTTCAAAACTTTAAAACAGTTAAAAAAAATACCTATATTGCGAATTATAAAAAATTTAGTATTTTCTAGAAAATACGGTATTTTGTGAAAATTTGAGTATTTCATTCAAAAAACTCTAAAACTGTGAAAATGCATACAAAATTTCGAATCGTTTGATACCCATATTGAAAATTAGAAAAAGTTTAGTTCTTTTAAAAATACGGTATTTTGTGATTTTTTTTAGCATGAGCTAAAGCATGAGAGACCACCCATGGTTGTCCTTCTCCGTTGCTGAACAGGACCGTAATATCCTATCAATACAACCGACCATACGCTTGAACGATCTAATGGTGTTTCTCTTATCAACAGCATGTATGAATGCGCTGAAAAGATAAAACATCAAGATCATTAAAACTAGATCTGGAGCAAATAGGTAACAGTCGTTGGCCACCAACGGCGCCCGCCATGTCAGTTTGTAGATCTCGGGGGATTGGTTGCTACAAAGGGTGGGTTCTATACGATATCCACACCCCCACATGTGCCGGAAAACTACTTCTACTTGGGATTTTGTTAGTGGGTAAGGGTAATGGCCAGGATTCAACATAGAGGATGATGATGCGACCCAATAATCAATAAATTTTGTTTAATGTTGTGATGTATTATGCATTCTCAAGGCAAACAGTCGGAGTATGCGGATGAGACTATTTCCGGTTATTTGGTGTTGAGTTTAGCATAAATGATTCAATCTTAGACAGCCGGCTGTGGAAAGATAAAACTAACTAAAATGCGAAAACGCGAAACCGCCCGGACCGAAAAACACACCCACTCGGGGGGACAACAAAGACGGAAACGGCATCGAAAATCCTGTGAGATGACCGCGACGCGCACCGTTCAAATTCTCCAAAGCAACTGTCAAACTTCGCGAAATCGCCCGGACCGAAATACACACACAATCGGGGGGACAACAAAGACGGAAACGGCATCGAAAATCCTGCGTGATGAACGCGACGCGCACCGTTCAAATTCTCCAAGGCAACTCTACGGTATTTTGTGATTTTTTTTAGTGTCTTTACTTTGAAACATACCATATTATAAAAAAAATATTTACTAAGAGGAAGTTTGAAAATTCAATATGATTTGATTGGTTTTAGTCAATTTTAGAAAGATATTAAATCTAAGTTATCGTTCGTTATCGTCGTTAAAACTATCGCCGATAAAATTATCGGAATAACGATAACGATTATCGTTAGACGATAATATAATCGACGATAATTCTATCGATTAACAACCTTGCAAAAGAGAAAACCACCTACAGATTTGTTTTTTTTTAAGAAAAAAAGTTCCAATATTAATAAAAAGACATATTTTACAGAAAATAATAATAAAAAATACTCCGACTACGAGTTTGTGTGTTTTACTCCTTCTAACACAACAGAATTTAATTTGGATTGCTGTTATTAATCCGTCATTTAGTTTTATAAGTACGGGAGGTGGGTTTCCCAAATCGCCAATCCACATGTTTTACAAACCATCCTAGTGAATGTTATTAAACTATTTAGAAACATTGTTATTTATGCAAATCAACTGTTGTTTGAAATAGTATACAAATAGTTCAAAATAAACAAATCAGCTTTAAAGCTGTTTACTTGAAATTTTCTTATCAACAAAATCTGATGAGTTTCAAAAAATTGTTGAAAAAATAAGTAATTTTGGGGCAAGCTGCCATAACAATGCACATCACAGTGGTCCAAAATTGGCAAAATTAACTGAAAAGTACATTTTCCCAAAAAATTTGAAGTTTTGGAGCTTCGGTGCCTTCAGAAGAGTTGTTGCATTTGGGAAGGGATACCTTTTGACTGGGTTGAAAATTAAGGGTGTTGTATAAAATCCAACATTCCGTGAATATTTTTTGGATTTTTTTGTCTTGCAGAAAATTATTAAGCGTGCCAATCCAAGCAACTTTGTCCAAGACACCAAAATTTTATCTCGCAATCTACGACTGATTTTGTCAATAGCATCAGAGCAAACCCTCAAAAGTATGTTTTTTTGACGTGGCAATTCAGGGTTAAGCTTTATAGAGTGATGTTTGGAGCACTTTTAGATCTTAAAAAAAACATTTTCATTTTTGAAAGCACTACAAACGTTGATAAAATCTCACGGGTAATTTTATTCAAACTATTTTAAAATGTCGAATTTTCGGCGATGAAGGCCAGTAGCCTGAGAGTTATCGTCCTTCACGGTCCTCATATGGCGACAGACAGACAGATTTGTTACCCTTCGCTACCCTGGAGCTTGTTGTGAAAATAAGTATGCAGTAATTTTTATAATGTACCAGACTATGCCTCTAAGCATTTTTTTTACAATTTAAATGGTAAAGGTAACATTCTATAGCAGAAAGTGTGAAAACAGGCAAAAATGAAAAAAAGTGGCTGTAAAAACAGGAAAATACTAGATAGGCAAAAGGTAATGATAGGAGGTGGTAGAGTAAGCTAAATACTATCAGAAACAAACATAAATTTAACAAGATAAATGAAAACTAAACACTAAAAATTAAACAAGAAAAATATAAAATAAGATAAGTAATATTCTTTCGGAGAGCAAATGATGCTCTACACTGAAAATATGCCACACTTTTTATTCAAGTGCCCAAACACTTGAATGATTGAATAAAGTCACATCGTAGATCTAATTGGTTTGTGTTTCAACATCAATCCAAACCACTATCAAATGCAAGTGTTTGGGCGGTTGACTTTTTGGTATTTTTTAACATGTTATTTTCATTCGGGTGGCTCAAGCTTTTCAATTTTTTTGCTCATGAATTTGTCCCACCGTCTTGAACTATTCAAAGTGCTGATCAAAACACTTGAAAATGATCTTAAGATCTACCCAAAACAGGCACTATTCAAAGTCAACGTGATTATCCACATGAATTTAATGTGTTTCACTGATTGATTTTTGCGCGACTTTCATCGAAGGCTAGAAGCGAAGCAAGAACCAATAGCACAAAAAACTCTCCCGTCTTCAACTGGCTGGCCGGCGCAGTGGTAGCGTGCACGACTAGCAAGCGAGAACCTGTAAACCGCTTGTACGTACTTTTATTTTTCAACACCATTTAAAATTCAAGTGTTTGGTTATTGACATTATTTCATGGCCAATCACCGAAATTTCAAGTGTTTTGCGATTGATATTTGAGTGCTCTGTACAGCAGGGCCAGATCATGTGTAGAACACTTCGTTGAACTGTGTAAGTTTTGCTCAGTGTAAATGACCGTGAACACGGAAAAAAATAATAAATATTCAGGCGGTAGAGGGCTACATATTGACGATTTTTCACATTCAAACTTCAAGGACTTCTAGGGAGAGGTTTCCGTGGTCAGATACATTGCAGCTTGAACAGCGGATCAACAAAGTTTTAAATAAATGTTGAATTGAATAGGTGGGTTTAAGCAAGTTACTGAATATTTATTTACCTAACTCTTTTCACTGCTATGAATAATTAAGTTAAACCTTGTTGTTCAAAAATTAAGAAAAAGTTGATTGTCAGCACGTTTTGCACATGCAAGCTAAACCATCATAAAAAAGTATATTATTTTGCCATATCCCGAACAGGCCAGCCCTCCCAAAACTCACCGAATCTGTCCGATCTAAACACGTAAAGTCACGGACAATGGCCGGACTCTACCCCACTCTTAACCAGCTGGTCAACCCGTTTAATTTCTAGCTCAGCTCATCTAGTTAACTCAATACCGTGCTCACAACTAGAAGACAACACAGCAGCAGCAGCAGCAGCGTTGCACTTCTTCGGCACTACTTTCTTGTTTTACCGCCCTCATTCGATATAAATTTTAACGATGGCAAACATTTTAGAGCTGAGCTGCCACTTTGCTTCTGGGAAAACTCCCGGAAAAGTGCCGTTCCGTCATGGTCAAAAGAATGGCCTCCACACCACCGTGCCAGGCAGGGGCAAATTGCTGCCACGTTTCCTGGGTCGTACAAGGGTGAGGTCCGAGGTAGGGGTTTTCAGCTGGCTGGCTGCGAAGTATCACTGATAATGAGGCGGGTCTTGGCCGTGTCCCCGTGTGGACATGAACTAGAAGGGACTGCTCCGACCTTTGGTGTGTCATTTGTGAGCCTGCATGTCAGCACGTGAACACATGGAGTGGTTGATTGAATATTAAAATAGCAACAAGTTTTACAAAAAATCCTGTCCCATTCATTTAAGATCTACAAACTGACATGGCGGGCGCCGTTGGTGGCCAACGACTGTTACCTGTTCGTAACTGATCAAGTTTTGACGTTATAAAATGTAGCTGAAAATTGACAAAACGCAAACTTGTTTCAAATGATTTTCTTTCAACCTAATTTTATCAACTCGAAATCAAGATTTTTTATAAAATGAAAGATAACGTACAATTCCATCAGAATAGGAGCAGCAAATTTTCAACCATAAATTTAACAGTGCATTCCTTGTGGTCGCAAAAGGAGCAGCAGCAATTGTTTGTGCGCACATATTGTTGAGAAATGTTTAATTTACGAGGCTCTCTTCTGTACATCATAATGTTCAGCGCGGACCAGATTGCGTAAAGTTTTTCGAGAAACACGTCGTGTGTTGTCTGTTTGTTCCTTGTCACCCCCGGAGCGGAAAATGCTTTTCCAACGACAGGTGTTTAACATGACCACCAGCACCACCAACCACGAAACCTGCAACTACCACTGAAGGTGATGAATGGGAACGCGAAATGTTTGCGATGGTGGTTTATAGTTGTACGATTCGCATTCGTACAAGCTTATGGTTGAGTGTGTGTGATTATGAGATTTAAGATGTGTCAACAATACAATTTAACAAGTTTTTAGAGTGTTCTTTGTGAGTTTGCATGTTTCTATCTGTGATTAAGGAGTTTGGCTTTGGGTTTTCAGCAAGAATTATGTATTCAAAATATTATTTTTTAAAGTTTTGTACCGTTTATTATACTTTGTTGATATTATTATTTTTTAAAGAGATAAGTTATATCACCGATGTGAAATTTTTTAACTAAAATTTGCAAAATTCTTTAATATACAAAAATTAGATGGAACTTTTCTTAAGCTCACTAATCGATTGATATGTTTTGAATTGTTTATTCCATCTAAAAAAAGAAAATTTAAATAGGAACTTAACTCTCAATAAAACTAACAGTTGAAAGCTTCAAAAAAGCTCCTTTCCAATAATCGATAACTGACTGTGGTCAGTTTATGGCCAATTGGAAAACAGCGCATCCACTCATTTATGATTTTCTTCTTACCACCTATCCACCCACAATTACAATCATCCGCGCACTAATAATATTTCATTTGATGATAATTGAAAATTAAAATAAATGCTGTGAGTGAGAGGAAGGAGGATTGCAGAGAGACAAGTGGCCATTTGGAATGACCTCTGGCCAAAAATCCGGCAACGAGAGGAGAGCAAAGCAAGCAAAACCGGAAATGGATTTTATTTGTATTTTTTGATTTGGCTAAAACTTTGTGGGGGCCTTCTCTATGACCAAAGAAGCTTTTTTGTGTCATTGGTTCACCCATACAAGTCTCCATACAATTTTGGCAGCTGTCCATACAAAAATGGTACGTAAATATTCAAACAGCTGCAACTTTTGAGTGAATTTTCTGATCAATTTGGTGTCTTCGGCAAAGTTGTAGGTATTGTTGAGGACTATTGAGAAAAAATAGGTACTCGGAAAAAAATTGTCGATTTTTTTATTAACTTTTTTTTCTCACAAAAACTCAATTTAAAAAATATGTATTTTTTGATTTTCGAGATTTTTTGATATGTTTAAGGGAACCAAAATCCGCAACTTTTGAGCCATAGAAGTATGGTCAAAAAATCTGCCGTCGAGTTATGATTTTTTGAAAAAATAGTAGTTTTTGGAAAAATCGAAATGTCATACAAAAAAAATTATGACCCATTTTTTATGTAAAATTGAATTTGCAATCGAAAAGAACTCTGCAGTTTTTTGATAAAAGGCTCCGTTTTCCAGATAAAGCCACCGAAAGTTTGATTTTAACGAAATATTTGCAGTTTATTGATTTTTAAAAATAGTGACCATGAGTGACCATTTCTAAAAATATTTTTTTTTTAAAAGTTCAAAAAATTTGCAATATAATTGTCTAAGAGAAAATGAAGATCGGACCTCTGGTTGCTGAGATACAGCGGCTTAAAGAAAAAGAAACAGTAAAATTGAAGTTTTCAAAGTCTCACCCAAACAACCCATGATTTTCTAATGTCGATGTCTCAGCAACTAATGGTCCGATTTTCAATGTTAAAACATGAAACATTCGTGGAACTTTCCGATCTTTTAGAAAACAATATTTAGAATATTTTTGAATCATGACTAACATTTCAAAAGAGGGTAGTATTGAATATTTGGCCCTTTTGAAATGTTAGTAAGGCTTCCCATATTTTTTAACTGCGTATATTCCTAAACACCCAAATTCCAAGCTCGTTCAAATTTTAATTCATCGAGTTGAATAAACTGAACTGGGGATATAATTTCATCAACAAAATAAGTTCCTACAAAGCTTGTACACTTTGATCTTAAAGCTCCTACGTCATAATTTCCGAAAATTAATCTTCTCACACAACAGACGCTGAAGCTTTTGTTCTGGTCTCGCATAACACAATGAAGTCCGCTGAATGTTTTACGATTGCAGCCGTGTTCTGGAAAATGCATCATCGTCATCGTTGTTTGAACAGCATCGAACAAATGTGGAATGCCTGCCATGACCCATCCGGCGTGGCGTCTAATAATTAAGCAAATCGCTTTCCATTATTAATTGATGCCGGGCACATTCTTTGGCCCATTATGGTGCCACCTAGCGGGAGAGAGTGGTAATTAATCTCCTGACAATTCTATTCAAAACGGCGTGTACGGCCAATCACTATTGATCTCTCGTTAGCGCTTTAAGTTATGCAGTTGAGATTGTTGAAATTCGTAAATTTGTGGGATCATTGTTGGTAAACTTGAAAATATTTTAATACAATTGAGTTGGAAAAAGGTCACAAACATAAAAAAAATCTGTTCAAGACATTTAAAAAACAAAACAATAATTCAAAATGTGGTTCTTAAAATCAACACACCACTGTAACCTTAAAACAGCACCAGCAGAACGCATTGTTTTGTACACGTGTCACAGCGATATTACAAGTGCATTTATGTTACCACCACCACCTCGAGCTGGCAGCACTTGTTCGTCAGTGCGGCAGCAGCGCCATCTATTTGTTTAATTGTCTAATAATGTGTCGTCACGTAAATCGTACGCGTGCCAAAATGTATGTTTCAAAATGCGGGTCAAGTGTGCGTGGTTGTTTGCAGTTTTCGGAACTGAAAAAGTAATTAAATCAAGTATGGTAACTGGTGCGAAATCGGTACTGATAGAAAGTTCACTTAACATTCCAACGCCCAAGGCTCCAAAAAAGTTGGAACGGTAACTTCAACTCAATGGTTCTCGGGCATAACTCAACCAATCAAGATGATTCTTCTTTCCAGTGATTTGTTAAGATGTCTAGATGATCCTTAAACTTTGCAGAACTTAATTTGATCAAATCTGTAATTTTTGCGATTAAAAACATCGTTCCAACTTTTTTTTTCGCGTGCAAAAAAAAAATCCGCGGAGGCAGTCGCTTTAAAAAAGGTGGAACGATGTTTTCGGTCGCAGAAATTACAGATTTGTTCAAATCAAGTTCTGCAAAATTTTAGGATCATCAAGACATTCTTACAAATCACTGAAAACAAGAATCGTCCCGATTGGTTGAGTAATGCCCGAGAACCAGCGAGTTGAAGTTACCGTTCCACCTTTTTTTGGGAGGCTTGGGCGTCCGTGTAAGTCGGACATGCGTTGGGCGTTCCAGTGTTAATAAAAACCTCTTTATAAACGTTTTGAAATAAATGCTAGGCATATCTCCCACCCCATTGAAAAATGTTCTCAAAAAATTAGACAAAGAAGTGATTACCAAAAATAACAGTTGTCATTTGGGGAAAATGGACGAGCTTTCCGATAAAAATATTAACGAGGCTGTAAAATCAAATCTGTCATATGGGTCATTTCACCTCAACTGTACACAAAAAAAAATCTTTTTCTGATCAAGCTCATATTTGGTGGGGCTGTTGATTCTATCAAAACATGTAAGAATCCCAAATTTCAGCCAAATTGGACCACCCCTTCTTTTTGGCTCCTCCCCAAAGTTTTGCAATTTTCGTATGATGAAGCAAAACATGACAGATATTTTTAAAGGAAATTGGACGCTGAATTGAATGGCGTCATCAGATTTTCGATTGGAATCAAACTTTGATGCATTTTGCGCAATTGAAAACTTTACACGCAATTTTCTCAATATACATGCGATTTAATTTTGAATTAAACTTCACCATCGTGTTCCCCAGACGATTTTACATAAAAATCAATTTTTCGAATGTTGGGCGAATTGAAATCCTTTGACATAACGATTTTCAAAGCTTGCAGTTGTAGAATTTACCTACCACGCGATGCATTGTGAGTAGTTTTGGTATTTTGTTGTACTTTTTTAGGAGAGGCATACCATCCTGAATTTTTCGTGAGTTTTTTTTGTAACATTTCAGGCTATTTCCCCAAAAATGTTGAGCGAAAAAAAATTCATGACCTTAAAATTTTTAGTTATTTAAATTTTTTGATATGTTTTAGGGTACAAGAAATCCGCAACTTTTGAGCCATAGAGAAGTATGAACAAAACAACTTGCACACCGAGTTATATTTTGTTGAATTTATGGTGTTTAAAAAAAATAATTTCAATTTTTAATGTTATATGAAATATGCGATTGAAAAGTACTGTGCACATTATTTGATAAAGTGCACCGTTTTCAAGATATATCATTTTCAAGTTTAATTTCAACTGACAAATTCTCGTTGTTTTAAATAGCGTCAATTTTTTTATTTTATTTATATTTTTTCGAAATTTTCAGAAAATTTCCAATCAAATTGTTTAAAAAAGATTGAAGATTGGACCTCTGTTTCTTTTCGAAAAAAATAGATTGAAAATTTTGGAATAAAGACTAAAAATTTAATGGGCGTATTATTGAAATATTTTGGGAAAATTAACTGTCATTTTGGCGACAAGTTTACGGCTGAATAAATCATAATTTAACTTTTGAAAGGTCCACAAACTCATTTCGTATTTTAGAACAAATCTCAAAAATATTGGAATTATTGTTATTGAAAAAATCAGCAAAATTTCACAAAAGTTTAATTTTTTAACTTGGAAATCGAACCAATATTTTTCGAGATATCATCAGTTACAGGCTTACTAGGTGACACTTTAAAACCTCATTTTCATCGAAACAAATTTTGGTAAAAATAAGTTGAATAAGAAGTGGGTAAATTTTTTGTAGAGTGTAACTATTTTTATCAGAAATGTACTAACTATTTGCCACTAAATGGACCAAAAAATCCCATCCCGAAATACAGATTTTCATACATTTACGTACCCATTTTGTATGAACAACACGCATTACTGTATGAAAACTTGTATGGAGAAACTAATGATGCGAAATTGCTGTTTTTTTACACAGGGAATGTATGAACAAAATTTCATCCAAATCAAAAAATATAAATTTTAAAATAGCGCAGCTTAAAATTTTTAAATCGCAAAATAATTTACGATAACCTAGAGATTTTCTCAACAAAAGAAAGTTTGATTGAAATAAAAACTAAAATATAAATAAGTCAAGACTTGATTTTTAAGAGATTCAAATGAAAACTTTAGTGTAATCTCGCTTACTACAACGATTGTGGACATAAAGCAAGAACATAAAACACCTAATGTTTTAAAATTGTATAAAGGCATCGTTTTAACGTGACGTTTCTCGTTCAAACCAAACACTGAAACAAATCACCGCAACCGTTTCTTTCGAACATTTCCCATTGTCAGTCGCCGGCCATCTTCGAAAGTTGGAAAATGTTCGAACCTCCTTTCAAACCGAGAAAACCCAGCCGCCTTTCCACTCAGACAGCCGCTGGCGGCTCCGTGTGTGCGTGCTTGTACGCTTTTCCATTTTACGTCACCGCTCTCGCCGCCTGCCGGACGCGCGTCCTCTCACCAACACGTGTACGCTCTCTATCTCCCTCTGAGTTCCTAACCGATAAGACCAGCTGTTTGCCATGCGCGGCACTCACTCTCTCTCGCTCATACAGCCTTGTGGTCACTCATTTTCCGCTCTGTTATCGCTGCTGCCGCGATGGTGTTTTGTGTACAGCATTAGACGTTTGTGGTGACAATGTTTTCGGGGGGAGCGTTGGGAGCTCATGTCCGAGAGAGAGAGAGAGAGGATTGCGCGAATGTTGAGCAGGTTGCTGCGATG
Organism: Culex pipiens pallens; assembly: GCF_016801865.2. Lineage (NCBI taxonomy): Eukaryota > Metazoa > Arthropoda > Insecta > Diptera > Culicidae > Culex > Culex pipiens. Next base: position 91,376,275 of record NC_068937.1, on the reverse strand, counting down.
GAAAATTCGCTTTCTCCGGATGTCGCGGAAATTCTCTCTCTTGCGGCCTACTGAGCGTCTTCGACCCGTGCAGTAGTCTTGGTTTTGGTGTCCCGCGCGGTGGAAAACCCCGTGTGCGTCTGTGTCTGTCTGTTTTGTACGGAATACAGAGGAGCAGCAGCAGAAGCAGCAGATTTTTGCTCGGTTCTCGCCCCCGGTCGGTCCTCCGTGGTTCTTGTCGTGTGTCGTCCCCGGAACGCGTCCGGAACCTGTGATAACCCGTGGAGTGCCGTCGTGTTCGGATTTGTGGGAGTCTCCTGAGCTTTCGGAAAAGCTGGGAAGGTTCCAGGATCAAGGACTCTGTAGTCTGACAGGTTCTTGAAGTGGCCTGGAGCAGGATTCAAGCTGAACAGCTTGGACCAGCAGTGTTTTCAGTATTCCAAGTGTTTGTGAGAGTGTTTTTGTGCGCGCTGGTAGTTCCTCCGGAACTTCCAGGGGCTCCAAAGGGGACTTCCCCACGAAGAAGAGGTAGAACTAGAAGAAGCGCTTGTCTTATCAGTGTGTCCCCCTCCCAGTATGTCTATCTGTCAATCTGTCTGCCCGTTTGCTGGTGTGTTACGAAAGCCGTCCAGCTCGCTACGTCTACGTCACAGTACGCTACGACGGATTGTCTGTCCGACCCGGGGACATGTCCTCCCGTTGTCGGTCCCAGCCCATCCGTGCTGGCCATGGAACAAGTGCTTATCGCAGACACACGCACACTACGGAAGGAAGCCGTAATCGTCCTGTGTGCATCGTCGTCGTCGCTACCCCTATGAATGTTTTGATGCCGTTTTGACATTTCCGACCAATCAACCAAACTACGCTACGTTACGACATTCTGGCCATGGTGGCAAAACAATCGGATTGGCGCTGACTTATGTGCTGGTGACGCGCGGCGCTGTGTCGCGGTGGTTTAAAAATAGCTCCGCAGAATGGATCGTCAAGGAAGGAAGCAAGGAATAATCCGTCCAAGCAACCTGTGTGAAGCTCGGGAAGGCCATAAACTGCAATGGAGACGCCGTCGTTTAGGTCGGTTGCGGTTACGCGAGGGAGCAAGAGGTGGCCGCGGTTTGGATTGTGGACGTTCCCGGGGCTGGGCAGGGGTGCCAGATTTTTTGCAATGCTTAATGTCGGGTTGTTTGTTTTGTTTTTCCAAAGTCTTCAAGTAATTGTTTGTCACAATTCTTCAAAAATTATCTACACAAGTCGATTTAAGATGACATATTAAAAAGGCTCCATAAACATAGGAAAATCATGACGCACAATACCTTTTGGGAGAGTTCTCTAAAAATTCTAATCTCGGGGATATTGTTGGCCTAGAGCCTAATTACGATTATTCTAAGTTAGATTATCCGAAGCTTTGTAAGGGAATTCGGATAATCGAATCATGAACAAAACAAAAAAGGTTTCGTTTTTATTTATTTTCTCACCTTTAACATCAAATTCAAGTTCTGCGACCTGATTGATAAAATAACCAAATGAATTTTCTCAATATTTCTAGAGTACATGTTCAAAACAACCTATAAGTCATGGGTTTCCAATGCAGATAGAACCTTATGAAAATTTAATCTAGATTTCATCACCGCCATTTCGGCCGTCATCTTGGCTCTAAAAATTTTAATCATTTACGATAAGTTGACGTTGCCATATTTAAGTTAACTAAGATATTTTGACCATACTTCTCTATAGCTCAAAAGTTGCGGATGTTTGTCCCCTAAAACATATCAAAAATTCTCGAAAATCAAAAAATACGTATTTTGGGAAATTGAGTTTTTGTTAAAAAAAGTTGATAAAAAAATCGGCAATTTTTTTTTCGCTGTAACTATTTTTTTCTCAATAGTACTCAACAATATCTACAACTTTGCCGAAGACACCAAATTTATCAGAAAATTCACTCAAAAGTTACAGCTGTTTGAATATTTACGTACCATTTTTGTATGGACAGCTGCCAAAATTGTATGGAGACTTGTACGGGTGAACCAATGACACAAAAAAGCTTCTTTGGTCATAGGGAAGGCCCCACAAAGTTTGAGCCAAATCAAAAAATTCAAAAAATAAAAATGGTCGAAATCGGCCGATTTCGTAGAGAATTACTTAATAAACAAAACGATTAGAAATTTGTGGTAAAACGTATTTTCCATCATTTAATTTATTTAATGTTTCGTGCGTTTTTCTATGACGGTTTTTTATATACAGAGAAACCTCTTTTAACGCGGTGGCGTTACGCTATTTATTTCGTCGATTTCTCTAAAACCATGCAATATTTTTACAAGCTTCAAAAAGCGTTTTGTAGGTCTGAACAAAACCTACAAATTGCTTTTAAAATATTGCAAAAATGTTGCGTCGTTCCAGAGAAATCGACAAATTAGAAAAACGTAACGCACCGCGTAAAAAGAGGTTTCGCTGTAATAGACGTATCTTTTTTAAAATTGACAGTTTAAAATGCGTAAAGCTTTTTTTAAATTATAGTCAACTCTCTTAGCTAATTTGGGATATTTATTTTGTTATTTGAACTTGGGTTTTACAATCATTTACTATGTTTTTTTTTTAATTTTTTTTTTAGAGAAAATCGCCAACCGTTCTATGCACACTTCACATGCATGCAACGCTTTGACTGTTGTATTCTTATTACAAATTTAGTTTGAAATGTTTGAATTACATATAAAAAGTCATCTTGATGCTTTTTATTTAAATAAGGTGTTAATATTCATGTTAATTTTTCACTTTTAGCAATATTTCGTCAAGGCCGAGGGAAAAAAACTTAATTCCAAATTGTAAACCTAATTTTCATAATTGTTAAACATACAGTATCATATCACACAATGCTTTATACATCATTACAGTTATGCTATGATCAAAAAAATGCAGGATATCAATGAATTTGTCAAAAAAAATTGTGTAAGCTGTAACATTTTGTATTGATGTGTGGTCCTGAAATTCAAAACTTGTTAAAAAAATAATTTTTCTTTATTTTATTTTAAATGCATAATTAAACGATATAAAGGTATTCTGAAAAGTTTACCATCAATTTTTGTAAGTTTTTTCACTGATAATTTCAATTAAAGCCAATAATTATTTACAGGGTGAATTTTAAAGGGGGTGAGGGGAACAGAAACTTGAATTAAAATTTGTTTTTGTATTGTCAATCTTCACGACAATCGAAGCCAAAAAAAATGTCCAACAACCTTTAAGAGTTTATCAAATCCCAAACTTCATATTCAACCGTCGAAAGTCGAAAGAATATAGAAATGCTCTAAATATATACATTTTATCTGAAAGTTGAAATAGATGGGGTTTGACGGAAAAAAAATCACCAGAAATTAAATTTTCAACCTTTTTTTGATCTTAAAAAATAATTGGAAAGAAGAACTACAAAAAAATATTTTTTTGATGCAACTTTGCCAAGTTTTTGAAAAATTACATTTTTAATGGTTCTACTTTGGCCGTTTTTTCATAACTAACATGTCCCAATTTTTTGACAAAATATGTATGCAGTCATTTGTGTTATGTTGTACACTCTATGTCTTAACGCATTTTTGCAACTTTAAAACTAATGAAAAAAATTAGCTAATTTCGTCAAACTGGCACCCTTGCAAGTCCAATCTTTCCCCTATTTCCCCTCCCCCTTACGTTTCTTGCAAGCATATGACAACATACCCTCCCAAACAACAACAACAACAACTAAAACAATCTGGGTTGTTCGACAGAAGTTCGTACGAGAGAGTAATTTTCACGAATTGATTTTTCACGCCGCCAGGTTGGTAGCGCCGGCGTTTGTACACACTCTGTGGCCGATGCTTTGCAGAAATTTCCCAACATTTTCCACCCATACAATCGCATCGAGCACTCACGCTGAGGGAGCAAATGAGAGAATTGAAATTCTCTCGCGCTCTCTGTTGTTTTGCCCGTGCGTGCGCTAGTGTTGGTGGTGTATTTTTGTTTACAGCTTTTGACAGCTCGGTAATTTGGTGAGTGAAATGGGTTTGGAAGGGTGGAAAAAGGGGGTGGAAAAATTGACGCGCTGCGTCGCCGATTTTCCCTTGAACGGGGTTTTATTTTCCTTTTTGTTCTATTTTGACGTTGCGGCGTGTCGTTCGACGACGTTGTGTTTGATACTGTTGCACTTGAAGGGATGATTTAATTAGGTAAAGTAGGAAATGTGTTGAGTGGGAAGACGGGCGGTGTTTTGAAATAGATCAGGCAAGTGGCTCTAAGAATAGGTTCAAATAGAATACAATTCAGTGTATTTATTTTGTGATTTCAAATTTAATTTTGCAACGCAGAAAAATAAGGAATATTTAAATTAACAAAACTTGTTGTTGATTTGAGTATCAAGATTTTTGTTCGATCAACGCTAAACGTCAAAACCACTTTTTTTTAAATAAAAAAAGTTTTTTTTTTGGAAATTGAGAAAATCAAGTTTTGTTTCAACGAAAAATTATATTAATCAAGTGTAATATTGCATCAGAAACTGGTGAATTTTCATCAGATTTTGGTGAATTATCATCAGGTTCACATTTTTACACATTTTTTTTTGTAACCTTAGGCCGTTGCAAATATTTTCCAAAGTTTATGTCACCCCCCCCCCCCCCCCCCCTTCAAAATTGGTCTGAAAAATCAGGGGGCAAAAAAAATATTTTTCCAAAAAACTTCAAAATTTCCATGAAAATATTAGTCTAATCATCTGAAAACAATCTAAAATGCATTTTTCTGCATTGATAATCATATTTAGCATGTTTGGGCTTGTTTAAAAATGTTTTGAATTTTTATGAAATTCCAATGCACAGCACCGCACAAAATTTATTTTTCGCAGAAAATAAAATTTTAGTCAATACTTAGATATTTTGGAAACTAATGATGGCAAAACAACTGGACAGGTGTATAATGCATTTTAAAACACTTTTTTCCACTTTTTTCATTCAAATGTTGAAATCAAGGCTCGTAATTTCAATTTTTATACTTTTTTATTTTTTTGGCCCCCCCCCCCCTCCCTCTACTTTGGCCAGAGTCGAGGGACATAAACTTCAAAAAATATTTGCAACGGCCTTATTAAAAAAAAAAAAGTTTTAATATCCAACCTATCAAATTTTCAATCTTCCAGTATTTAACTTTTTTTTTCTGTATGGCATATGTACATTTTAAATAGATTCCAAACAAACAAATAATGCATTGAAAACCTTTCCTTTAGCTCAGCGATTCTCAACCTTCTTCTAGGCCGGTACCCCCTGCCATGTAAATCAAGTAGGCTCGGTACCCCCGTTGAGAATCACTGCTTTAGCTGAACAAAAATGCCACAGCACATTTAAACTTGAAATTCTCCAATTTGCTCCAAGCCCAAGTCATAAAAAGGAGAAATGACATTTCAATGTTGGTCGATCTGAAGAACCACTTGTGAGTTTTTATATGGATTAAAAGGTAAACATTGAAGGCTGTTACTGTTATTGCGATTGGGTGTAATTTGAGGGGCTTCTAACGATGCTTTTGGCACAGGGTTGGATATTTTAAACTGTTTCGTTTTAAGATATAAGGTTTGACATTAAAGATTTTTTTATACTTTATCTATTATTGTAGCCCGCCAATACCCAGTTTTGACGAACTGCATAAAACAGTCACGAAAATATCTTCAAAACATACTAAACTAAATAACACTGATAAATAAAAAAATCATTTTGTTAAATAAATTTTAGAATGAAACCACTTTTCTGTGAAAAAATGCACATGTCGCATTTTTTTTATGGGCCATACTGTTTATTCAACTAACTATTTGTTGAATCAAATGTCGTAAAGGCTTATCGTGCAACATATTTTTCTGTGTGTGTTTAAAATTAACTAAGTTTCCCGAACTTTATTCCCGAACCAGGTCAGGGATTAATCCTAATCTCATATGTTTAAGAGGGCTTCAAACTAAATATCTGCCAACAATAAATTTTTAAACAATTTTGAATCTTCAAATGCATTTGTAAAATAGAACTTTACTTTTTGGAAATATTTTGGTAAAATATTTCTGGTGTCAATTTTAGACGGACTTTTAACTAACGTTGTCTTTTTTTATATGTCAAAATAAGCAAGCAATAATTTATGTTAGGCGACGGACTATGTTTTGACAAATTTTGTTGCGACTGAAGAGCTTATTTTTAAGCTTGCATCAATTGTTTTTAAACACTCAAAAATAAAAATAAAAAAAGTTACTAAAAAACAGCAAATATGCGAAAAATTATTATTGGACGTTGTAGATTTGGTCTGAAATCACAAAAAAAAACTTAACAGAAGATTTATAATATTTAAAAATGAAATAAGATAAACACATAAAAACAAGAAAAGTAAAAAACTTCGTAGAGCAAAGGTAACGGGAAAAATAAAAATTGAAAAATCTAGGACGGTGAAGGTTTAATTATATTTTTTTTTTGTTTTTCAAGGGAACTGAAAATTTATTTAAATTGATTAAGAAAACCTTTTCAACATTTGGGTAATCAGTGTTTCATACCTTGAAATCTGAATTCTTGTGAATCCATTGAATGTTAACTTATGAAGGTTGATAGAAATTGATCTATATAATTTGTTTAGTGACATAAATGATGGTAAATATTTGGAAATAAAAATCTTTTGAATTGCAATGGGGTAATTCTCCGCCAACTCACACAGCAGTTGCCCCGACACCTCTTCGATTTGCGTGAAATTTTGTCCTAAGGGGTAACTTTTGTCCCTGATCACGAATCCGAGGTCCGTTTTTTGATATCTCGTGACGGAGGGGTGGTACGACCCCTTCCAATTCGAACATGCGAAAAAAGACGTGTTTTTCAATCATTTGCAGCCTGAAATGGTGATGAGATAAAAATTTGTTGTCAAAAAACTTCTATTTAAAATAAGACGCCCGAATTGATGGCGTACCCAGAATACCGTAAAAAACGTATTTTTCGTCGAAAAAACACTAATTTTTTTTTTAAACTCTGCCATTTTCCGTTACTCAACTGTAATTTTTTTTTGGAGCATGGCATTTTAAGGGAAATGTACTTTTCGAATCTACATTGATCCTGAAGGGTCATTTTTTTCATTTAGAACAAAAGTTTTCATTTTAAAACTTCCTGTTTTTCTAACTTTGCAGGGTTATTTTTTAGAGTGTAACAATGTTCTACAAAGTTGTAGAGCAGACAATTACAAAAATTTTGATATGTAAACATAAGGGGTTTGCTTATAAACATCACGAGTTATTGCGATTTTACGAAAAAAAGTTTTGAAAAAGTTACTTTTTGCGTTTCTCTTTGTTTCGTCGTCCGTGTCTGTCGCGGGTGACCATGAACGGCCATGATCAACGACGACCAACTTTTTCAAAACATTTTTTCGTAAAATCACGATAACTCGTGATGTTAATAAGCAATCCCCTTATGTTTACATATCAAAATTTTTGTAATTGTCTGCTCTACAACTTTGTAGAACATAGTTACACGCTGAAAAATAACCCTGCAAAGTTAGAAAAAACACGAAATTTTAAAATGCAAAATTTTGTTCTAAATGAAAAATTACCCTGGGACCCTGGGTCAATGTAGATTCGAAAAGTACATTAAATTTCCCATAAAATGACATGTTCCAAATTTTTTTTTACAGTTCAGAAACGGAAAATGGCACAGTTTTTAAAACTTTTTAAGTGTTTTTTCCATGAAAAATACGTTTCTTCGGAATTCTGAGTACGCCATCAAATCGGGCGTCTAATTTTACATAAAAGTCCCTTTGACACCAGATTTCTATCTCATCACCATTTCAGGCTGCAAATTATTGAAAAACACGTCTTTTTTCGCATGTTCGAAATGGAAGGGGTCGTACCGCCCCTCCGTCACGACATATCAAAAAACGGACCTCGGATTCGTGATCAGGTACAAAAGTTACCCATTAGGACAAAGTTTCACGCAAATCGAAGAGGGGTCGGGGCAACTTTTCCCGATTTCGTGTGAGTTGGTAGAGAATTACCCAATGCAATTAAGATTTGTTTGTCCAGTTTTTTTTAAGTTCTTAAAAGTGTGACTTTTCTCACAAAGGTGTTGTGCATCTTTTACATGCGATTTTACCAACAGATTTTTTGCTCTGTGGTAAATTTTTTTGTCTGTTTTAAATGCCTGGTTCCATGATCTGATTTTTTTTAAATGTGTTGAAGGTTCACATTTTGACATAATGGTGCATTCAGCTGAAAAAAAAAAACAAATACTTGTACTTGGATGAAACAGGTAAAAATGCAATTCTTACTTTTTTACACATAGAATGCAATTCTTTAAAAATAATTTTCTTATAAGTACTCCTCCTATTTAAAATTAAATAAAGTTTTATTCAATTTATTCCAATGAATTGGAAAAGTTGCATTTTTTTGTCCCACAGTACATATCATGCCATTTGTGCTAGTTTATAAATATTTTTTGAAATATTAGAAAGTTAGTTGGCTTATTTTTTACAATATTAAAAATAATGTTCATTCAGATAGGACAACTAAATCACAATTCATTCTACTGTATATTTAGACTTAGGAAAAAGAGACGATTTGAACTACGTTTGCTTTTCTAAAAATATAATTTCCATCAAGGAAACACTCTTTTCGATTTCACAACTTTTCCTTGAACTAATCAATATCTTAATTTTTCATCAAAGCTGAGCACACACAAAGACTCGGTGAAAGGAAAAAAAAAGAACAATTTTATCTCTGTCACCCCTCAACCCACGGAGAAAACTATTCTGCTTTACACAAAAAAAAGTAGTAGAAAAGTCCTCTGTCATTGCGTTTGCTTTCAATTTCTCACAAGGCCGAGTGCGTGCGTGGGTTGTGCTCAAAACCCTTGATGTGATATTTAGGCAGATTTTAGAGTATTTTTTTCTCTCTGGTATAAAAACAATAAGAATTTTTAATTAGTTTAATCTGTAATAAAAATCGAGACAACCAACAAAAAACTGACCCCTCAAGGGTTAATCTCACGCACAATCCATCGACAGAATGCGCAAATAGAAAAGACTAAGAGAAAAAAGAGCACTAACTCTCAGGGCAGGGGAGACACAATGATGTGCCGTCATCATGACAGAAAGGAGCATCGGGAAAAGGATCTTTGCCAGGCCACACATACAATAAAAAAAAATAGTGGTCCACATCTTGGAACCACCGTCGTCCTGTGACCGCTGCTGCTGCTGGGGCCACTTTGCAACGACACTGACGTCAACGCTTCCAAATCCGCTTAGTATGGGCCTAGGCCCGAGCGAGAAGATTCTTCTCTAGCAAATGTGTGTACTAAATAAAAGCACTAAGACTGAATGGAGGAAGAAGAAGATGATGCGAACCGGCAATGAGGCCAGGCGTCTAGACGCGGCAGACATGCCCAAGGACCTGCCGGTTTCGGTTTTTGTCGTCGTCGTCGCTCCGTAATAGAGTTTTCCACCGTCACCAATTTTGAGCTTGTGGAAGGTGGGGGGGGGGGGGGGGCAAAATTGGCAGGAGAAATGGGACCTATGAAACGGGCGAAACGAGACAGCGGCAAACCATTCATTATTTTAAATTGAGATGATGGAATTTATTGACAATGGGCCAACTTTTGCCAGCAGAAAGCAGCAGCAGCAGCTTCCATGACAGTTTTCCGCGGCACACTTTTGCTGGATGCTCTGCTCATTTATTGCAAACTATGAAGGGGGACTGTAAAAAATGCAAAAAAATAAAAAAAAATATAAAAATTGAAATAACAAGCTATGGTCTCAACATTTGAATGAAAAAAGTGTTTTAAAGTGCATTTTACACCTGCCCAGTTGTTTTGCAATCATTAGTTTTCAAAGTATCCATAAACTTTGAAAAATATTTGCAACGGCCTTACTGAAAATCAATAATAAAAAAAATAGGTTGAATAAGAATGTTGCTCAAGATTTCTCTTTAAAAATGGAGTATCAAGTTGCCCCTAACATTGTAAAAAAGCCGTATTAAGTTCGTATTTGAGTGCAATATTTTGATCAAATAGTTATTCATGACAGCCAAACATAATTGAATGTTTGTGATTTCAACTAATACAAAAAGTTTAATGTTTTGTGATAAATTGAGAGAGATACTCGCGAAACAAAAAAGGGGGTCAAGTTTCACAACTTTCTCCTACATAATTTACCCCTCAATTCAAATCAATGTTTTTAAGAATTGTTTGTTCAGTTAGATCATAATTGCGAAAAACGCTTTCAATAGTAACGCTTATAATTTTGAATTGCTAAATTTAATAAATATTAAATCAAATCATGAACCTATCAACCTAACATGCTCTCCTTGTCATTTTTTATCATTAATTTCTTAAGTTTAAACTTATCTCGGTTACAGAATAAACCAAAACAATAAATACAAAACATCAGTCCCATTTTTAATAATTTCTATTTTGCTCTTGTTTAGGACGTAAGTTTCAGTCAGAAGGGCGTCTATTTATTTTGATTGAGCTACACAAAAATTGCTAAATTAAAAATTGAATTGTTAAAAACAAGCAAAAGGTCGTTGAAAACGGTCAATGTTCTAAGAGCAATTCTCTACGAAATCGATCTTTTTTTTAGAATTTTAATTTTTGTATTTTTTTATCCGACTGAAACTTTTCTGGTGCCTTCCGTATGCCCAAAGAAGCCATTTTGCATCATTAGTTTGTCCATATAATTTTCCCTACCAATTTGGCAGCTGTCCATACAAAAATGGTGTAATTCAAAAATCTTTATCTTTTGAAGGATTTTTTTGGATCGATTTGGTGTCTTCCACAAAGTTGTAGGTATGGATATGGAATACACTGAAAAAATGATACACGGTAAAAAAAAATTTGCTGATTTTTTATTTAACTTTTTGTCACTAAAACTTGATTTGCAAAAAAAAACACTATTTTTAATTTTTTTATTTTTTTCGGAAATTTCCAGGTTGTGCAAAAAATCTTTGACCGAGTTATGAATTTTTTAATCAAGACTATTTTTTTCAAAAAATCGAAATATTTGTCGCAAAAATTTTTCAACTTCATTTTTCGATTGAAAATCAGATTTGCAATCAAAAAGTACTTTAGTGAAATTTTGATAAAGTCCACCGTTTTCAAGCTAAAGCCATTTTTAGGTAACTTTTTTGAAAATAGTCGCAGTTTTTCATTTTTTTAAATAAGTGCACATGTTGCACACTTTGGAAAAACAATATTTTTGAAAAGCTGAGAAAAATCTCAGCAACAAAGTTCAAACAAGTAAAACATAGAGAATTTTCTCAGCTTTTCAAAAATATTGTTTTCAAAAGTGGGCATACATGTGCACTAATTTAAAAAAATAAAAAACTTCGACTATTTTCAAAAAAGATTACCTAAAAATGGCTTTAACTTGAAAACAATGCACTTTATCAAAATTTCACTAAAGTACTTTTTGATTGCAAATTTGATTTTACATCGAAAAATGAAGTTGAAAATTGTTGCGACAAATATTTCGTTGTTTGAAAAAATCAGTATTGATTAAAAAATTCATGACTCGGTCAAAGATTTTTTGCACAACCTGGAAATTTCTGAAAAGTTGGCATTTGATGTCCTCTAAAACATATCAAAAAATGAAAAAAAATAAAAAATTTATTTTTTTTGTAAATCAAGTTTAAGTGACAAAAAGCTAAACAAAAAATCACCAAAAAAAATTTTACCGTGTATAAATTTTTTTCATTGTAGTCCATATCCATACCTACAACTTTGCGGAAGACACCAAATCGATCAAAACATTCCTTCAAAAGATACAGATTTTTGAATTTTCATACATCATTTTGGTAACGACAGCTGCCAAATTGGTATGGAAAATTATATGGACAACCTTATGATGCAAATGGCTTCTTTGGGCATACCGAAGGCACCAAAAAAGTGTCAGTCGGATTGAAAAATACAAAAAAATCGAATGACCGAAATTGGAGAGAACTGCTCATAAACAAAAAACACATTTTACAAAACATTGGAAAAGTTACATTAAACATTACAAAACATGAAGGCAAAAATATTATCAAAATTCAGGAGTATTCTATTAATGGAATTGAGACCAAAAATTGATTAAAAAATAATTATTTTTTCGAGTTTTTAAGTTCGTCTAAATGCTATGTTGTGTTGTTGAGGGGTGGAAGGACGATATTTTTATATTCATAGCAAGTCCAGCACTTCAAAATCAACTCGAAAAATCAGAGGACAGAAAGAGTATTTTTTTTCAATATACTTCTAATTTGAACGGAATTACATGTGCAATCAGCTAAAATTGTTTTAAAATGCACTTCCCTGCGTTCATACTCATTTTTAAGGTGGGAATTTTCGTTATTCTGTGTTTGTTTTTTTGAAAACTAATGATTGCAAAACATCTGAACTTGTGTAAAATGCATTTTGAAAGATTTTTTTTTATGTAAATGTTAAAACTATGTCTTGTTATTTATTTTTTTATTTTTATTTAATAAATACCTCAGTTTAAAAAAATTAAAGTCAATTTTCTATTTGTGATTCATAAACGTCTCTAAAACCATACAGAAAAAAGCTTTTCTTTTTAACAATAAAAAATAAATAAAATAAAACAAGCCAAACCATTTTAATGAAAAAAGTGTTTTAAAATGCATTTTACACCAGTCTTTTTGTGGAACTGTACATCTGAATTTCACAAAAGTTCAAAATACTTTTAAAGATGGCAAAACTTACTAAATTGTTTTCAGTGTTTTACACTTCTATTTCTATTAAAACTTAATAAAAAAAGTTTGCCCTTGATTAGTGGGCAGATTTTGAAGAGGTGGGAGGGTTGGCATAAACTTTGACAAATATTTGCAATTCGATATTTAAGAAATACATTGTAGAAAAAAGCAAAAACTGCTCGACAGTGGGTGCTCCATTGTGAACATTTTTTTATCAATTGGGACACTATTTTGATGTTTGAATTGTGACCTCAAACTGAAAAACTGAATTTTTAGATATTTAGAAAACTTTTGACAGAACCAATGAAAGCATGTCTCATGCATTTTGTGATTTTGAAAATTTTGGAATCGTGGTTCCTTTTTTTACCATACTGAATCTCAAACAGCATATTTTTACTAAAAAATGTTTTTTCAACTGGTAAATTGAAAATTTTGAAAAATCGTGCTCGATTCTTACGGTAAAAATAAGTAACTGTGCCAATTTTGAACCAAATCGTTTTTATCGTTGTAGATTGTATGGGAAAAATCGAAAAAATGTATGAGGAAAGGCAAAAATTTCAAATTCCGCCAAAAGGTAGCGTTAAATGTGTCGGATCATTGTCAAGTGTGAGATTCGTATGTACATTTTTTTTGCTGATTCAACAATTGTACAATCTCTCATAACTAAAAAGAGCAAAGTAATGAAAAGTCACAGCATCACAGTAAAAAATGGTTGGTTATGTTTGCATTGTTTCTTTGATTTGATTTCAATAGGTTTTCCTTGTTTGTACTTATCGTGAAGGTTCTAGACTCAAACAAGACAAATAATTGTTCAAACCGATCAAAAGTTCACATTTGATTCAAAATATTTGAACGTCAGGTGTAAAAAATTCACGGAGGTTTTCCCAACATCTCTCGTGTTATCAAAATTTCCACCAAAACCTCCTCCAACTTTCCGAGGAACAACCAGTCCAGCCCGGGGGGTCCGGTCTACATCCGTTCGACGGCCGCATCCATTTTTCAAGGGTTGATCCCCCGAGTCCTTCTCAATGAACCTAACCTCGCTCTGTCTTCACCGTTTCCTCCTCCTTGCAGAACCGTTACCGAAAAGTTTGAGTTTATATTTTTTAAATCCATCCCAACCAACAACAATTTCGCGCGACGAAGAAGACAACCCAGACGAGACGACGACCGACCGGGGTTTTCGGAAGAAGAAGAAGAACAAGAAGCACAGAGACTAATTTTCTGTGTCAGTAGGTTTCCTGCCGCGGGAGATGATGTCTTCTTCCGAATAGTCGATGTCTTCGTAGTGGTGCAAGGGTGACGGTGAGAGAATTAGGGAATCCCCTCGCTGCTCCGTAAAGGAGGAGTTGTGTGCGGTCCTCCAGACTATCGAGGAGTTCAGCTGGAGTCAAGATTCAAAGGTTCAGGATTTGAAGTTTGCGAGCGTGAGTTCGACCAGCCGTCACCGCTTGAGTTCCTCACCAACCTGCACTGCGCATGTCCACCCGAGCGTCCCCCCACCCCGCGTTGTATTTCCGGCGGTTCGGCTGCCCGATTCCTTCGCCGCTGTGTGTGCAACTAGGCTACGGTGGCACTGGGCTATCCATCCTGCGTAACGTTCGGCGCTGACGTCACGACCTGCGGGGAACTCACCCGAAGTTCGGTCGGTTTGGTTCGGTCGGTCCGCACGCCAGCAACCACGCTCGACGTTCCGGATCGGTCCCAACAGAACGTAGCAAAGCTTCAGTCGGTGCGGTCGTAACACCACAGCGCAAACGGGCACCCAAACGAGGCGAGCGATTCAAAGAAGAAGGGGGACACATACCGTCGTCTAAGGGGCACCACTTCCAGCGGAGTCAGTGTCCGAGGAAACTTCCGGCGCGCCAAACTCGTTAAAGTCGGTGTGTTGTGTGTTCTGTCGTTGCAGGTCGCGTCGAATGCGTAACGAGGTGTCGGTGTCGAGTGTGTATGCATTCAGGCGCAATCCAAGTGAAGAGTGCCATCTGGTGGCGAATCGCTGCTTAAAGTGAGTGCGAAGCAAGCTGAAACCGAAATCAAAGAAGCAAGGCTTTAAGAATCGTGTCGTGGTGCGGTGAAGGTAAAGGAAGGAGGAGGTCGTGTCGCGTCGAGAATCTCGTCGTCGCCGCCGTGGTGTGTTTTTGTAACAGTTTTTTGTAAGAAAAGGTGGTCGCACTGCAGCAATTCCGAGAGTTTAGTTTTGTACGAAACGTGTGGAGAACACACTTTTTAAAACGAGAGTTAAAGTTGATGTGCGTGTGTGCTAGAGTTTACCAGTTTTTAGCTTCATCAAAGTCTAGTGAAAGTGTTTATTTTTCTACCTCTCCCAGTCCCGTTTGTAAAGAGTAGAGTTCATAGTATCGAAAGTTATCAATGTTATCAAGCGTTCAGCACTACTCGTAATTTAAGCGTTGTAAGGACTCTCAGTAAACAGACTTGGTGGTAGCTTAAGGAAGAGACTCTCGCTACCAATGGGTGACTTTCTGTACGGTGGTTCGGTGCTGGCGAACGATTCGTGCGTGTCCAGCCAGTCGCTGCTGGATACGTTGAGCATCAACAACCTGCTGAACATCAAGCACCTGACAAACGGTTCGAACGTCGTTGGGGCGGGAGCTGGAGGCGGTCTTAGCCCATCCGTAGCTTCGGAACCTTCATCCAACAGTCCAAATTCGTCGTCGCTGGTTGATCCGTGTGACAACAACAACAGTTGCCAAAAGTTGGGCAAGAAGCCGGACGAGCAGGGTCTGTTGATAACGGGAACGGGTCCGATGGCTGCGTCCAACAACTCGAACATTCCAACCATTTCCAGCGCCGCAATGTCCTCGGAGGTCGCGGCCAGTGTCGTCAACACCCTATCGTCACTGCAGCTGTCCGCGGCGCAGCATTCCGACGATGATACGTCGACGTCCTCGCTGCTAAACGGCGGATCCATAGCTTCCCCGATCGCCTCCATGAACAACAACAACAACAACCCGAACGCAGCCAACAACAATCTGCTGATCGAGAACTCCGACCTGCACCTGTCAAGTGCCGCGGAAGAGCTCAGCCTAAAGGGCGCCGACCTGAGCTGTCTCGGAGTGACTTCGTCCTCCTCCCACATGGTCCTACCCCCGAACGGTGGACTCAACTTCGGAACAACCCCGGATCACGCCAGCAGCCCCTGGTCCACGAGCATAGACGAAGCCACCAGCTCGCACCTCTCGATCAACGGGCTCAGCGCGTTCCAGAACTTCTCCAGCAATCATCTCTACAACGGCGCCGCCGTGGCCGCTGCCGCTGCCGCAGCCGCCGCACAACAGCAACGCCGTGCCATCACCGCATCGCACGGTGGATTCCATCACGGCCTGTCCCCAACCAACACCAACCCCAACCACATGCTCCAACAACAGCAACAACAACAACACCCCAACCAATCCCAACAACAAAACCAGTTCAAGAACTCGTACCCAACCTGGTCCAACCCCGCCCCGTCCGGCCCCTGGTCCCAACAACCCCAGCACCCCCAACAACAACAACCACAACCCAACCCGATGAACTCCTGGAACCGCGGCCGTTCCGTCCCCAACAACATGAACCTGGGCAACGGCCTCACCGGATCCCTGCACGGTCCCCGCAAACCCCAGCACAACCAAGCCCTGTCCCCGTACGGAAACCACGGAATCCACCAACAGCAACAGCAACAACAATCCCAACAGCAACAACATCTTCAGCAATCGCTCTCGATGGCCGGGTCGAACCTGATCAACTCGCCCTCCAAGTACCGTCGGAGCACCTCCTACTCGGGCAAGTCCGGAATGGGGGGCGGTGTTGGTGGTAACGGTGGAAACAACGGCTTCGGAGGGCCACTCGATGTGGTTCAGCAGCTGGATGATAGCCGGGATCCGTTCCTGTCGGCGTACCAGGTGAGTGTGTTTAGACGTGTTTTTTTTTTTGTGTGTGTGTGCAGGTTATGTTACGAATACGGATGGGAAGGCGATGACGAAGGTGTGGGGTTTGTGCCAGCTATTCTTGGCTAACCTTGAATAATAGAAGGTGTGCGCGCGAATTCATTACCGACGCGTGGTTGCAGGGGAGGGAATTGGCAACATATGCACGGTGTTACAAAATATTTAGATAGCTTTTGCTGAACTTTCTAAACATTATTTAAAACTCCTCAGTGTTTGAACCAAACAATTTGTTAATAGTTGCTGTAGTTGGTGTTAGTTCAAATACTTCATCAATTTAGGAAGAGGTTACTCTTCTCTTACCATTTGATTTGTTATGCCCGTGAGATGAGTGAGATTCAATACGCGTGAGAAGGTCTAAAAATGTCAATTTTTAAATGAATCTAATTGAGCGTCCAATTTCCCGGGGTATCATAAACTCCGGGAAACGAGAATTTTTGAACCAATTTCCCAGGAAATTTCGGGAATTCCGGAAAATTTAAAGTTGCAGGAGGCAAAACAATATTCATATACTTCTAAATTTCAATAAAATTTCCAGTGCAATAAATTTAAAACATTCCCCTGCATTTATCATTATTTTTTACATGTGGAAATACGTTTAAAAATATTTTCAGCTTAAATAAAATTTCTTCAAAACTTTTTTTTTTAAATTTCTTCAAAACTTTTCAGCACTCAAATGAGCGCTAAGATGGAATTTTCAGCACTATTATTTTGGTTATGATAAGAAGGCCATTTTGTGACTATAGAAGTTTGTTTTTTCAAAACGAAAGAGGAAAAAAAATAGCTAATCAAATTCAAATTTTTGCTTGGTTTAAAAAAATTACATATTTTTTAAAGCGATCGAAAAGTTTCACGGAATTATTTAACATCATAAGATAGCCTAAAAGTTTGCATATTTATGTTTATTATCAAAGACAGAAGCTTTATTGACTAGGTGTATTTTTAATTGAGCATTCAAAGATTTGTTTGCCTCTTTTGAATACATTTTTATTTCGGGTTCTTTTATGGTTCCTGTATTTAGGAGGAAAATTCTGATATTTTTTAATATTCATTTAATTTTTCTTCCCATTTTTGCCACATAATTAGATCGTTAGCAAAACTCATGTAACAAAAAACTCTGCATATTTCATAGACTATAAATTGATAGGATTTTTGCCATTTCTTTTTTTCAACACATTGTAAAGTGTAGAAGAGATGATATTGGCACAGTTTTCTGAAGTTTTAACCCTAAAACTCAATCGTGTGATTTCGAATGTTTTTTTAAGTTCAAAATTGTTTGCATAAGAACGACCCTATAGACATCTATTGTGGCTCGTGCACTGCACTTTTAACTTTTTGTTTGATGAAAAATACGTTTTTTCGAAATATTGAGTACACCACTTATCGGACATTTAATTTTACACCAAAGTCCTTGTGTTACAAAATTTCTATCTCTTCACGGTTTTGAGCTTCATGTCAGAAATAAAAAAAAACTATTGGAAATTCAACGTACAGTGAAAAATTAATGATTGATTTATTATTGGAATGATTTGAATGTAGATTCTATCTGATAAGTGGATAATAATAATATGATCTCGAAGAACTTCGGCGTTTTAGCAATTTAAAAATATATCAACGATCAAATTCCGATTACCACAAAAAGCTTAATATTTCTAAGTGAAATTAGAAAAGGATTATATAATTTAATGATTACCTTATTTCACATTTTCCTCTTATGAAAACTTGTTTGATTACTTTTGGACGGAGTAGATTCTGCGGAATCAATCTGATTAAATATTGTATAAATCCAACCATCAAAGCCACGAACGATGTTTTTTCCTGTGAAAATCTAATCACTGATATCAACCGCGGCAGAAGCATCTTTTACGTGGAATGGTTTGATTTTTCTGCCAAATGCTTGTAATTATACCTGGGGGGATTTCGAGCCTTGGTGCGTCCGGACGAAATCTTGTTTCGGTTTTCTACCGAAAAACAAATTGGAATTGCTTTTAACTTGAAAATCCCTTTTCTCCCAATTTGACTTGGCATTAATTTGGAACTTTTATAGTACAATCATGAATTTTGATTAATTCGAAAAAGGTAGTCAAAGTTACCTATCAGTGATAATTTCGTTAAAATGACATATTTAGGATTTTCTTGCAGAATTTACCATTAATAATCTAAGCCTTATTAGTAAAAAATTGCTTTTTTGTTTTGTTTTTATAAATAATAATAATTTAAACGACAAGTGTAGGCTGATAGGTCAAACATTTTAATTATTAATTCGTTGTTTTATTGGTCCAATCATCAATCATAGCAACAAAGCCAAATGATTTTTTTTTTTTTCATAAAATTATTTTTATTAGGTCCTTTTCGGTACTGGGACCTGGTTAGGACCGAGTCGGCTTTTGTAATAAGCCAAATGATTACAATAACAATAAAATGACTTATTAATTTGTATGAAACCAAATAGGGTTTAAATTTCGCAATTTCTCGCTCCGTTGCAACGTCACGGCGTGATCGATGTGGCAAATGAAAAGTTCGACTTCAATGTCTACTGGTGGAAAATTCAATTTCCAATCCGTATCTGTGATAATATTTTAGTTTAGGACAGGACATATTTAAAAAAAACGTTACTTATTCCACCTTTAGGTGGTTGGTGCCTTCCTCTCATTTATAGTGATTCCAACCCCCCTAAAGTGTCCACATGCTCATGGATCTCCCCTAACGTTCGCAGCACCTAAGAGGTCCTAATAAAAATAAGTGATGAGCAAAAAAACAGTCTACCTACAGACTTTTTGTCAAAATTATACAGACACGGCCTTTGAGGAAAATGGCATCCCTCTACACGGCTTTTTCGTGGCGATCAGACCCGACCAGTTGAACTTATGTGAATTCAGACCATTTTTAAACTGCTTGTAATTTAAGATAGGTAAGTCAGATCTTGAAAATTCTTACTCCACCTAAAAGGTCTTCTCATATGCTTTCTAAAAATATATAACATGTGAGGGTTTAATGAAAAAACCACCCTTTTTACCATAATTTTAATTTAATATGAAACAGTTTTTTAACATAACTTTTTAAATACTTGATAAAACTGCATGAATTTAAATAGCAACTTAGGGGACGTTAAGACGGATCGATTAAAACCATTCCGGCCAAAATCGGTTGAGCCTGTGACGAGATATTCCAGTGACATTGATTTGGTACACATGTCTACATACAGCCAAACACACAGACATTTGCTCAGCTGGTGATTCTGAGTCGATATGTACAAATGAAGGTAGGCCTAGGAGGTCTAATTAAAAAGTTTATTTTCCGACTGATTTTATAGCCTTTCCTCAGTAAGGTGAGGAAGGCAAAAAGTGAATAATTTCGTGACGTTGAAACGCCGAAATGTGTCAAAAGCTTATTAAATTTTCAATTAGCAAAATATGTCTGTAACTTTTGTCTGTTTTAACTATTCAATTTACTAAAGATAGTTATGTCATCAAATTTCAAATCTGGTACATTTTACCAAAAGTAATTTCGCTAGCAAGACGTTTCACCGGATAGAAATTTTAAAAGATTTTTTTTTGTATAAAGAATCAGAGGGTAAGCTTTAATTTAGGCTTAATTTTTTTTGTTCAACGTGTTTAAAAGTCCACAGAAAAAGTTTCCTCAAAAAGTCTTGTTTTCACAACACATTCATACTCAAAGAAAACACAATTATTTTCATTGATATATTGCTATCGACCTGTAATGATTGGAATAACTCAAAAAAGTATAATTTAAAAATGTTTCTAAACTGCACATTTTTTAAAAAAAAAGAACCATCTCTTCAACTAGTTGAAAGAACTGTTAAAGTTTGAAAGAATGCAAAAACGGATAGAAATGATTTATTTGGGCAATCCAATTCATTTAAAAAAAACTGGAAATTTGGTAGTACTATAATATTTGTATTTATAAACTAATGCTGTTATTCATAAGAATGCAAACAAAAATCAAAGAAATAAATTAGCATAACCTTTGTCATAATTCAAAGATCTGCAGCTTAAGTCTATTTTTGTAATGTCATTAGAAACAGTTGTTGGAAAGGTAATTTATTTTTGGATACTGATTTTTACTCATAGAAATTGTTTAATATTCGGCTAAATGGCCATCTGACAAAATTACCTTTGGCAAAACGATCTTCGGCGCAAAGTCCCGCATCCTTAAAAATCGTAAACATTTTTGGTGATGTTCAATATTTCGATGCTTCTGTACTCGCTTGTACTAAGCTTGCCGAGGTGAGCATCCAGAGATCCTAAGAGTTTGAGATCTCCTAGTATTTTTGACGGTAAAATATGATAAAATATCATCATTTTAAGATTTATTTTTAAACAGAATAAAAACGTACAAATATTCTTGGATATCGCTAAACGGTGCCCATCAATCAAAATATGT
The DNA here is from genome assembly GCF_016801865.2 of Culex pipiens pallens. Lineage (NCBI taxonomy): Eukaryota > Metazoa > Arthropoda > Insecta > Diptera > Culicidae > Culex > Culex pipiens. Next base: position 91,355,260 of record NC_068937.1, on the reverse strand, counting down.
TTCACCAAGATTTTGGTTACTCACATTTTACTATACTAAAATAAAAGAATCTATCTATATAATTTTCAGTGGACTCTCTCTGTGTCGACATTGAAAGGATTGTCGGGAGCGGGAGGTATCAAATTATAAAACGAAAAAATCAAATCAAGCTTTTGAAAAGTCTGAAAAAATTATTGACAGATGGAGCATTATTGATACCGAGAAGATCGACAGCCAGAGAGTCGACTGTATTTTTCATCCCATAAAGTATCATCTTCAAATTATTTGCAAAAAAGTTTGACCTTTTTTACAACAAGAACATTGAAGGATTGGGGTCATAAGTTTGATAATTTTAGAATAAGAAGACAACAACTTCCTTGGACTCTGTGCTAAAGTTCATTGATGCCAAAAGACAATGCCAAATTGAATACCCTCGATGTAACCATTTCCAGTCCAAAAGAACCGAAACTGTCCCATCCCGATTCACTTACATCGAACAAAATTACACCATCCCATCCGCAAAACATGCGGAGCAGACCCTTAAATTGGTGCCAAACGCATTTCTGCCAAAAAGAGGATAAAAAAACATCTTGTCCTGCTGACTCAGTGGTGAGTGCTGTCATCGACATCGTCGTCGTCTTCAAGTCTAGCCATCACGACATGGTTCCAGTACATAAGCAAAGTCCATGTGGTTGGTTCTATTAAGTTCATTTTCACGCAATGTTGTTGGATGACTGTATTTGTACGTTTGAATAATTTGTTTTCAACTAATCAATTTATCCAAAGAATGGCTTGAAAAAGATATGTTTTTTTCAATAAAACCACCCAACAGTTTCGTTTTTCTCACCTTATTTCCCCAAACTATCACTTTAATGCCTCCGAGGGATACAGCACAAAATCACAAGAAAACGGTGGAAAAACCTTCACCCATTGATGTGTGTGTGTGCATTTTCCCTTAAGTAATCACGCTGAAAGCGTGTTTGATGTTTCATCGTTTGGTTCTGCCAGAGAAAACACGAGTGTTGAACTATACCTTCTTGAAGTTGATGCGATCCCGTCCGGGTGGCATCATGCTCCTAGATGGAGAAGTGGCTGCAACTTGCTTTGAAACATAAAACATCACCCCTGAAGGTAGAACATGCAGTTCCGATGGAATAGTGAAGCTCAAATGAGTTTGATATTTTGTAGTTGGTAAAACGATAAAGTATCTTCTTGCTTAAATGGGAGCTACTTAGCTTTAAACCAAATTTACACCCCGTGGAGTGCAGCTAAGAGATCCAGCAAAAATTTTCTGTAATGATTTTAGATTGAAGGAAACCTTAAAAACTGTGGAGTTCCATTTTAAATTTTTTAAGGACTGAACGATAAAAAAAATGTGTTTCTTCTCAATTTTTTTCTGCCAAACCTTTCCTTTCGTTGCGACACCTGGGATTACGTTGGTGAGACTGTCTTGTTACAAAATAATAATGCTTTGATTAGGTTCTTTGTCTTTTCCCTTTGGCGTATGGCTAAGTTCATTGTTTTGCGTACATCAACCCCAAACGCAGTTTATTTTTACCAATATTGGCATCAGATCAGAGCGCAAAGTGAAACCTTGCGCGTGGCTAAACACATGATACAAACCCTGGTTGAATTTTTCTTGTCTTCTTGTCTTCTTGTCTTCTTGTCTTCTTGTCTTCTTGTCTTCTTGTCTTCTTGTCTTCTTGTCTTCTTGTCTTCTTGTCTTCTTGTCTTCTTGTCTTCTTGTCTTCTTGTCTTCTTGTCTTCTTGTCTTCTTGTCTTCTTGTCTTCTTGTCTTCTTGTCTTCTTGTCTTCTTGTCTTCTTGTCTTCTTGTCTTCTTGTCTTCTTGTCTTCTTGTCTTCTTGTCTTCTTGTCTTCTTGTCTTCTTGTCTTCTTGTCTTCTTGTCTTCTTGTCTTCTTGTCTTCTTGTCTTCTTGTCTTCTTGTCTTCTTGTCTTCTTATCTTCTTGTCTTCTTGTCTTCTGTATCCGACAATCATGCTGACACGTTGGACCTTTCTTTTGCAATTTTAGAGTAGAGCAATTGGAATTCGAGAACCATGATTCCAAAAATGCCACTCCTTACAAACCAATTTCCATCATCTCTACTTCATCGGTCACTTTGAGCTCCTTCCGTAGCCATCAATCCCGTTGAAGCCCGTCCACTTCCGGCAAACCTCACTATGCCCTTCCTCAAGACCTCCCGGAGTGATAAGCACCGGTGGCGAACTTCGGTGCATGTGAATCCGTAATGGCTTTTCAAGCTTTTTTATTTCCATTTCTCACCTCCGGCCGAGCATTTGCTCCGGCCGAGTGTTTATCCTTGGCCAGAATCCGGGAGACCTCCCCCGAAGCTGGTGCTGGTGAGAATCAAGTGCGGGACCCGGAAAGGACATCAAACGCCGGCTTTGCTTAAAAAGAGTGAGGGTGAGCAGTAAATTCATCATCACCCGGAGGGCCACATCTCGGCAGTCAGTCGTCTGACTCGTCATCGTCCAGGATCTCTCGACGAAAAAACAGCCTGTGGCGAGTATTTCAGCAGTAAAAAAGCTTCATGAAACGGTTGGGAACGATCTACCTATCGGAGATTTTCTTAACATTCTTAAATTAGCACTTAGTGTCGATTTAGTGCCGAAAACAAGCCCTTCTACGATAAGAACAGCTTAAAAACTGGTGACAGCTTGAGATTCCCAGCGGCTACCTGCTGCATCTGTGTATGTGTCCAGGATCAAACTGCTGCTCTCGAGATATCCACATAACTCGGATGCCGGTAGGCCTTTTTGCAGCAGCCCGGGAACGTAATGACGTCATTAAAAGATAACTTTGACCTAGATTTCAAAAACCGGCCGGGGACCGGAATGACGGAGTTGACGCGTTCTCTGGGAAGTATTTTTTTTTCTTCTTCTTCTTCTTTTCATTTTTGTTTGTGTTTTCTGTGCCAACCCGGCCTGGCAGGTTGTTATTCCCGACTTTATCATCTTCGTGCGAGAGGCCTTCTAACTGCGGTGGTCAGCGAAGGGAAAAGTCGTTGATGTTCAACTTTTAAGTTTAAACGAGAGAGCACAAGGGCATCGAAATTTTAAGATTATTTCAAAATTTCAAAAAAAAAATCTCAAAAGCAAAAAGTGCTCTCTCGTTGGTTGGGACTAGTTGGGAAACTTAGCAAGATTAGCTCAAACGATTTCAAAATATGACTAATAAACTATATGAATTTTGTGCACGGTGTTTTTTTCTGGAAAAACTGTCTTTTAAGAAATTTTATCAGCGAAATGTTTTATTGAAAAATTCCTGTAATATCTATTTTTATAGTTTTATTTTGTTTTAAATTCCTTAATAATTTGTTGAAAACCTTTCAATAACAGTTCAGGAATTCATTTGACAAGATTCCTGTGTCATTACTCATCAAAAGGTGCAAAATAAGACACGAAAAAACTTTGTTAAAATGTTGTTAAAGGTTTTAGATCAGTGGTTCTCAACTTAGATTGATCCTTGTCCCTTAAGCTTATTTTCAAAAACCTTAGCTTGAAAAAAATATTTTAAGAAGTCAAATAACTTTTTGTTGAACAAATTCTCACAAAAAATATTATTTGAAGACATCACTATTTTTGAAAGTTCTATTTATGTTTTAAAAGATGCAAAAACTTCCAGGGATTCATGTGAATAAAGTTCTAAATAAATGAATTCTTGCAAAACCCCACAAATACAGACTTTCAAAAGCTGCTCTGCTAATTGTTAAAGAGTTTTTTGTTTATCAATTTCAGTTTTAATTAATTTTATTGATAAATAATTAGTTCACAATTTCGAATTTGTTATTACCTCTTAGAGTTTTGGAGTGCCTTTCAACGATGTTCATTTTGAGTACGCCATCAAATCGGGCGTCCAATGTTACATAAAAGTCCCTTTGACACCAAATTTCTATCTCATCACCGTTTCAGGCTGCAAATTATTGAAAAACACCTCTTTTTTCGCATGTTCAAAAATGGGAGGGGTCGTACCGTCCCTCCGTCACGAGATATCAAAAAACGGACCTCAGATTCGTAATCAGGGACAAAAGTTACCCCTTAGGACAAAGTTTCACGCAAATCGAAGAGGGGTCGGGGCAACTTTTCCCGATTCCGTGTGAGTTGGTAGAGAATTACCCATTTAAGAACTGGTCATGTTTCAAAATATGTAAAAATTCAGCTTTATTGATTTGAGGAAACCCATTTTTTGAAAATTTGCTCATGTTTGAGAGAAACTTTAAATTTTTTTTAAAATATGTTTATAAAATTAATCTTTTGAAGAAAAGCTAACACCTTAAACAAATTTAATTAAAAATCTTTTTCAATTTCAAGGAATAATTTAAACTTTATAAGGATTAATGATTTTGCAAAAACTATAAAATCATTGCATTAAGGTCTATAAATAAATAATTTAATTTTCAAATAAAGACAATTAAAATTGAAATGAAAATAATAAATCCAACTACATCTTTTGAAATGAATTTGCATGTTATTTTTTTTTACGATTTTGGTCAGTATTGCATAAAAATAAAGTTTCGTTGAAAATTTTTATTTTAAAGAAAAACTTGCGAAACTTTGACAATCGCTGTGTTTATTACAAATTTTAGCCTAAAAGTGTGCATATTTTATTCATTAGGCCAAATCGGCCCTTATCAAGGTAATTGTAAAAAAATAACATTCAATTGTTTGTTTATCTAAGTTTATTAAATTTTCATAAGATGTATAAAAGTTTTAAGTTAATATACATAAAATTCTGATGCACCCAAAACCATTTTTTAGCAAGGATCAACAGTTTTCCATATTTGCTATTAACCTTATTCTACTGAAAATACCAATAAATCTGAAGCTATTATTGATTCATGTTTCAGTAACACTTGAAAATTGTAACCTAGAAACTTATTTATGCTTCTTTTAGTGTGAAATTGTCCAAAAAATCCGATTCGATTATCATTGAGCAATGTATACTATTTATCAATGTTTACTCAATTATATTTAACTAATCATTGGAACTTTTCAAAATTTGTAGAAAAATACTTCTTGAGGTACTTTCACACTTCTCTAACTAAGTCAATATGGTTCCTTTCGTTTTTTTTTCATTATACAAAAAAAAAACTTAAACATATTAATGTTTTACGGTATGTCGTCTGCAAATGTCTAAAATAGTCTTGCAGACCTTTGGAATTATATTGCGACGATATCGTAACATTTCAAACATGATTTCAACATTATTTTGTCAAGTCTTGAAATGTTTAGACTAATCAGACGATTTCAGGTGTTGGCAGATGATAAATGGGACATTCACAAACTATGAAAAAAAAAATGTTTAATGATTGAAGCTGTTTCTGTCTTGATCAACATTGTTTACAAAATTTTAAACATTTTCTTATTTTTGACATTTTTACTTTTCAAACGAAAGTAAGACGTTTCTGGGAGATTTTAACGTCATTTTCAGACGTTTGTTAATGAATTTAAATTTAATGTGGATAATTGAAGGACCATTTTCAAACTACGTAGAAATTGTTTAACCAAAATAGCAATGCAATTTTGGGCAACAAAACCTTTAACAAAAGGTTCTGCAATAAGAGATTCTTTAATCTCCTCATCACTGGCTGCCCACCCTCTTTTAATCATCCCAGTGTTTTGCTTTCGGTATGAAGCTCCTAGCTGAAGCAACACAGTGCTGCAGTACGAGAGATGACGATGAGAATGTTGACGGTTCACACCTTTGCTGGGAAATGCTCCTCTTTTTTTTTTCGTCCAGCTCTCATGCTGGTTTTTTTCCTCGCACCTGAAGCAGCATTCAAATAGTTTTACCAGTCTCGTCTCACCTGGGTGAAAGTGGGTGGTGGTGAGTTGGAGGAATGTTGACTGGAATGGGGAAGTGAAGAACAGGGGGAGATACTCGAGAGTAGATTAATGCTAATTTAAAATATATATGCAAAATTTGCATATCAAATTCGGATTTGCTGGAGTGTGAGCGATGACGAAATCATCGGAGCGTTCGAGTGGCAGCTTTTGTGCTTGTTTTTTTTTTTCGTGTGTGTGTGTGCTGTTGCAGCAACACTTTTCAAGTGCTATGCATTTTGTGAAATGGTAATAAGTTGCTCGAACTCTTTTAGTTTGAATTATTCTGATGGTGAATTAATTTCAAGTTGTCATAATGTAAATATTGAAGTAGAAATAAACGTAATGTTTGTAAATTTTTTTTTCTCATGTGAGTTTACCTTGTACATCAAAAATCCTTGAAAAATAATCAAAAATATAAAAAAAAATATGAATTGTAAATAACTTGTTGTTCAGGGTCTTAAGATTTGGAGATTTGAAGTTTTAAATATTTGAAGATATAAAGATTTGGAGATTGAAGTTCAAGACTTGAAGATTAGAAAGATTTGAATAAATTCAATAAAAAACAAAATCCATAACGTAATTTTTGAACGCCCCTCAGTTAACCACTCACTCACACGCTCCCGTGCACAATCCATTAGGCCACAATAACTCTCGAAACCCTATTGCTTAGCTGTCGGATTACTGGCCTTCCCCTCGCCTCACGAGGGCGAAATATTTTCCCTCGTTTTTCACGTGCCCAAGGTAAACCAGCTCTCCTCCCTCGACCCCACCCCAAATGCGGGCGCGACGTGGCACCGGAAGTCGGGAATCAAAACCCACCCCGAAAAAAAAGTGAGCAAGGAAAGCCAAGGAAATTTCCTCAGATTTTTCGACTGTTTTTTCTCTCATGTGTGTGTGTGGTTGCTCGTTTTGGCAACGGGTTTATTGGTGGTGCCGGTGGCGGTTTTTTTTTAATTTTGAGGGTGAGATTCGGGAAAGGAACCGGAAACGATGAAAAATATGTCCTACGTGGGAAGATTATGGAAATGTTGTTGTTGTTTGTGTTGGTATTGCCTCCGTCTGGCGGTTCCAGGATTGTGTGTGAGTGTGCAGTTGCTCTTTTTAACTTCTTGCTTTTCTTTGGAAAAAAAATGGTAAGGCGGCAGTGTTTTTGAATTTTCCCCTCGGGGGCAACCGAATGGTAATCGAATGACGTCCTCCGAAATCGCTTACTAAATCCTTTTTGTGGGCACGCTGCAGGGATGGAAATGTCAATAGCTTACCATTTGTATTTCAAACTATTTGTGATCAGTTGATCAGTTTGATAAAAAAAAATCAAATGAAATTGACTGTTTAAATTAAAGAAAGCTCAAGTTGAAATATGAATTGTCAATCAATCAAAAAAATCAATTAAAAAATAAATCGCATTTTTATTAGAAATTCTAATGTATTTTCTAATCTAATCTAATCTGATCAGTCCCTAGCGCAGCCAATTCGAAGGGATCCTGGAGAGTGCCTTAGGTTAGATTACGCCTAGCACTCTTCTTGTCATTTATTAACATTTGTAGTGCGCCTTTGCATTAGAATGCATTGAAACATCACAAGCGCTTTACAGCGGCCAGGCCTACTGCGTAAAGTCGTATCGCAGAGACATGATTCGTTTGAAGTGGGTTAAGTTTGAGCACAGAGTGTTCGAACAACAACACAATTCTGAATCGACAGGGGAGGAAGAAGCGTGGGGGACACACCACCATACGCTCCGAGATTTGGTTTTATTCGTTGGGAGCACCATGCTCAGAAGGTTTGGTACTCTGGGACCCTCTGGGATGAGACATAGGGGGATGGCGTCGCTATTTTTAGACCACGTTTTCCCTCTTTTTCTCCATCGAAACCGACTACTTTATCGACTTCATTTTGCTGGGCGAGATAGGACGCCGTTTATTTTTAGATGATGACTCAGCACTTTTCCACTCTTGCACTTAAAAACCCAGATGGCAGCACGATGTAACGCCACGTCCCTATTGTATTTCCACGGATGCCCTGGACACTATTTGCCGTGGTTATAGCGTCACAACTCGCTCTCTGTAGGGGAGAGTGGGGAGACTTGATCCCCTGTTTTTGTACCGCACATAACTCTGTCAATTTTATCACAAAACTATAAACTTTTTGCATGAATTGAAAGCTTAAACATTCTTCTATGTTTGGCTAATAAGGGTATTTCATCAGATGAACTCTTTGAATCATGCCAAGCGTTTTAAAAAAATATTTTAAACCGGCATTTTAAAAATGTTAGGGGTAACTTGATCCCCCTTTCAACATTTTGAAGAAATCTTTAGCAAAATGTTTCTTATTCATTCAAACTTTGAATTTTCTATAAATTACAGCAATTTCACATAAAACCTGTACGTTTGTGTTCAAAATATAACAAGTTAAGTATGTAAAATATATAAAAACTTAAAATATTATTTTTTAGACCAAAATTAAGCATGTTTACAAAAGCTGGAAATTTTTGTTTACAAAACTTTTGAAAAAAGGTTCAAACTGCAGTAAGTTATACAACTATACAACTACAACTATACTAAAGGAAACTATGTATGAAAACCCAGCCCAATTAATTAATCTTGAGGCTGATTCCAGTGACTGTAAAAATGCAGGGATCAAGTCTCCCTAAACGCACCTTTTTAAACAATTGATTGTAAAAACAGTATGACGATAAATTTAACATCAAATGCGTGAGGGTTTTGGAGTTGATAAGTTTATCAAACAATTCATGTATAAAAAAAATTTTTTTGAATAATTTTCGAGTGTTTTCTATACATATCAAAACAAAGAAAAAAAGATCTCTTGGAAGTTTTTTGCAGCTCGTTTTAGAAAAATGTGTGTAACTCAATCTAAACATTTTTTAATTTTTTTCTTTGTTTTCTACAATGAGTTTTAGTTAATTTCGCACAACTTTCTAGAACAAAGCTAATTGTTTTACCCACATGCTGACGAGATACAGGCTTGGGATCAAGTGTCCCCGGGGATCAAGTCTCCCCACTCTCCCCTAACAGTATTCCAAATTCCAGTCCAAGCTCACCAAGTCGTCATTGCCTAGTGGTTAGCGTTTTTGCTTACCAATCCAAAGGACGGGGGATCGAGCCCCGCCTCGAGTGACTTTGATTTTTCATTTCAAATTTCTATGTTCTTAACGTTCTCGTTGGGAGCAGATGGGAATCGAACCCAGAACTATTCGCTTACAAAACGAATACCATAACCAGTCAGCCACGGCCGCTCCTCATTAGATTTAAATAAAAAAAGTTTTTTGCTCAAATAGCAACGAAGAAAGATTACTTTTCGCTTACTCTTTCAAAAAGTACTATGTACATAGGAAATCCATGGCACAATGGTTGATTTGAAAAAGTGCTCTAGACTTCAAATTATGAAATAATAATATGAATCATTAAAAATATATATAAGCCTGTCCCCAGAAATTCTATATGCTCAATATTTTAATTTACGATTATGATGTCAGGAACAATGTTCACTAAGACATGAAAAATAATAAAATCTCGCAATAAAATTGTTTAATTTGAAAAAAAAAAAGAATTGATTTGAATTGTTTAGAATAAATTTTCATTACTTGCTAAGCAACACTTAATTGTCTGAATAAAATCTTTAGAATGTTTAGAGTGGCATAACAAAACTTCTCTAACTATTATGATTTATTTATCTTGATTATTCCAAATAGCCTTGCAAATAGCTCAAATTCTTTTTCAAAAGAATCATATACTCGTAGCCACGGTGGAAGTAGATCGATAATTGATCTGGTGTTTTCTAATATAGATGAGTGCGATGCTAGTGTTGTTGAGGAATTCAAAATTAGTGACCACGAAACAATCGGTGTGTGCGTCCCGGGTGCACTAGTAGTCAGTTTGCCAGATAACAAAAAGACGTTTGTGTCATGGAAGAAATATTCAAAATCTCGTTTACAAGCCTTGTTAAGAAGTGATGTCACCCTGCAAACTCAAGAAGTATCAGTGGATGCAAAAGCGAAAGTTTACAGCTCCTCGTTGGTGAAAGCAGTATCTGAATTGACGGAAGAACGAGTTGTGAGAGCGACTAGAAGCAACGCATGGTTTGGATCAAGTTTACAGATGCTGAAACAGCAGAGAGATGATGCATACAAGACGTACAAGCGGACAAGCAGTGAGGAATGCTGGCAACGGTATAAGATCCTGCGGAACCTTTACGTCAAAGAGCTACGTAATGCAAAAAACGGCTCTGTAAGGCAAGAAATCGACCGGTGTAGTGGAGACTCTAAAAGGCTGTGGAAATGTTTAAAGTCGCTGATAACTCCAGGAGGCATGAAGAAATCATCAATTGTTTTTGAAGGTGATGAAAGTGGTTCCTGCTCTGATGAAATGACGGCAAGAAAGGTTAATAAGTTTTTTGTAAAAAGTGTTGAGGAAATCCACAAGTCAATACCAGCGCCTCAGTTACCAGAAGTTTTAAGTTTGCCTCCCCAAAATCTATTTGATTCATTCCAGCCAATCACGATGGAGAAGTTGATTGAGATAGTTGCGTCGCTAAAAAAATGCTCTGGTACTGAAAATATCACCAAACAAGTGCTGTTAGACTCATTGGGCATTGTTGGTGGTAAACTGTTGGAGATTGTTAATGTTTCGCTACAACAAGGTGTTTTCCCGAAGGAATGGAAAAAATCTACTGTCATACCGATTCCAAAAGTTGCAAAATCGACAAAACCAGAAGATCATCGACCGATAAACATGCTGCCACTGTATGAAAAAGTGTTGGAAACTATCGTGAAAGAACAGTTATTGGATTTCATAAACCGTGAGGAGATCTTGTTGACCGAACAGTCTGGTTTTCGTAAAAAGCATTCCTGTGAATCAGCGTTGAACCTGTTGCTGCTTAAGTGGAAACAAGCTATTGAGAATAAAAGGACGATTCTTGCTGTTTTCGTAGACCTCAAGAGAGCGTTTGAGACAATCGATCGCCGTAAGCTGGTTGAAGTTTTGCGACGCTATGGAATAGCAGGGAATGTACTCAAATGGTTTAGCAGTTACTTGGAAGAACGAACGCAAGTTACTTTGTTTAATGGTGTACTATCTCCGGAAGTTGCAGTTGACCTGGGTGTTCCACAGGGCAGTGTTTTGGGACCGTTGTTGTTTATATTGTATATGAACGATATCAAAAAAGCGTTACAAAGATCTGAAGTGAACCTGTTTGCTGACGATACTGTAATTTACGTCACTGGAAGCTGTCGCGAAGAATGCTGTGAAATCCTGAATGCTGAGCTGATTGTGTTTGCTGACTGGTTAAAAAGGAAGAAGCTCAAGTTGAACGTGTCGAAAACCAAGTGTATGCTGATAACTAACCAACGGAGGGACGACACTGACGGAACAGTTTACATAGATGGCGAAGTAGTCGAAAGGGTTGATGTGATTAAATATCTGGGTGTTATGTTAGACAGCAAGTTGAACTTTGATGAGCACATCAACTATACGATTAGGAAAGCCGCTAGGAAACTGGGTATCATGTACAGGTTGAACAAGTACCTTTCTTTTGATAACAAGTTGATGATCTATAACACACTTATTGCTCCCCATTTCGACTACTGTGCCTCTATTTTGTTTACCGCAACACAGCAACAACAGAAACGTATGCAACTTCTTCAGAACAAGGTGATGCGTTTGATATTAGGATGTGAAAGACTAACACCAAGAAGTTTTATGCTTGACTGCCTACGATGGATGTCAGTTAGACAACGTGTAGAATACAATACTTTAGTTTTTATTTTTAGACTGACAAAAGGAATGGCTCCACAATACTTGACGGATACAATAGTTTATGGAAGTGATGTTCATCAACATTTTACTAGACAGGCGAGAGAAATTAGGTTGCTCAACTTCAAAATGACGTCTACGCAGAATTCAATTTTTTACAAAGGATACCGTTTGTTTAATATGTTACCTGAAGCAACAAGAAACTCGGACAATCTACGTGATTTTAAAAAGTTTTGTAAATCTTTTGTAAAGCAAAGACCACTGTTGTAAGTGACTGCAGAACATTGACTGAGGGTGGCTGTGACAGAGAGTGTATGGTTTAATTGTTTGGATGTTTGGATTATTGGTTTGTTTGTTTGTTTGTTTGTTTGCTCTCTTAATCGGTGCACGTCTCAGTGAATGAATGAAAAATACGTTGTTGGGCCGTATATAAGACATGCGTGTGGAATTAATTTACCAGTACCCAATGTTTAAAGCAACCTGATAAGTGTTGAGGATGGAAAAAGAGAGACAAGGATGGGCATACACGGAAGTTGAGTAAGATGATAGGATTGTCTCCAAAATTATCGAAAGATATCTGCTCATAATCCTTCCATACTACAAAAGATGTGTATGGGTAAGAGGTGGGCCATCCAGAAAAAAAAAAAAAAAAGAATCATATTGAATTTAAAAATACAGCTATGTATCAATTCCTTAAGTGTGTTCAAAATACTTAACCTTTTAAGAATTTTGAGAAAATTTTAGGTATTAAATCAACATCACATACTTAAAAATCAAACTTAATATTTCCTTTGATTTTAATCATTGATCAGAAAAACTACCATTCAATAATAAAGAAAAAAACAAAATTCTGCTTGAAATTGAATTGATGAAAAATGGTCCAATCAGTTGTAAACTTTGATGAAATAATTGTACTTTTAATCTGATAGGCCAATTTTAGATTTGAAAACAATTTTGAATTTTTGACCATAGATCAGAATCAGAATCAGGAAAAAAATTCTCAAAAATTAAGAAAGAAGAACAAAATCGTCTACGTAAATACTCCTTGTTTAAAATTTTATAAAATAACTAATTATTTCATAGTATTCAAAATTATTCCATTTTACGAAGTATTAAGATGGAATTTCAAATTTATAAAATATATAAATAGATGCCGGAAATCGAGAATTTTTAATGCAGAAGACAAACTATCATTTGAAACGAGAATTGGTCCAAAATGCTTCAAGTTTCTTAAAATTCTTATGAACTATGAGGTTTTCGATACTTTTTGTCAGATTTTATTTTAGTTTGAGAGTATTTTCTAATATACTTTTAAATTTGATTTTTGTTTTGATTTAGTAATTGAAGTCAGAGGTTTTTTGCTATCAAAATGATGAATTTAAAATAAATCAATTGCTTAAAATTGATTTGTATCGCCTGGAAAAGACGGTTAGTTATGAAAAGTTATTTTTTATAAAGTTTTCATATGTTTTTAATATTTATCGATACTAACATATATAACTTTAATATAACTTTGTAAACTTTCATCTGACATTATATGAGATCAAATAAAAGTACATTGTTTTTCGATACCAAATTTTACGTTTCAGCTTAATGGTGCATGTACTAAAATTCATGGTGCAGAGATTTTGATTGTTTTCATCATAATCAGTTTTTTAATAATCTTGCCAATTTCATTGTTAGAATACCCAATTGCATCAAAATGAACTATAGAACAAATCCTAGTTGAAAGGAACTTCAAAACTCTTTTAGTAAATAAGTAAATTGAATTTAATTGTTTGAATTAAAAAAAAAAAGTTCGACTGTCCACAATTTATTAAAATTGTTTACAATTACTTTTAATTGTTTAAAATGGCTGTAAATTGAATCGAACTGTTTAGAATTGTTCAAAACTAATGGGTTGTCCTTGTTTCGACAATTTGCACCAATAATCAGTAAAAAAAAAATGAGAAGACTCAAACATTTTCCAACCCTGCTCTAGTCTTCCGAAGCTGAAAGTTCATATGTAGCTTTTCCTTTCCTCGCCACCACCACCCTCTCCAAGCCAGAGCAGCGGGGTCACCCGTAGATTTTTCCTTGCGAGCGTTTCGAATCTAAATCTTAATCTTTGGGGTGGTGTTTTAAAATTCGGACGATTTGCTTGCTCGCTCCGCGTGTGTGTTTGCCGGCACGAGGCAATTTATGCGTTCAAAGATCGGACGTGAAAGTCGAGCTTTTTCCCCCGGTCCGGAGCCGGATTATGGAGGGTGGGGGACGTGAAAATGCTTTGCATTTTCCAAACGTGGCAAAGATTTTTCCTGACTTGGAGACGGTTGGGGGCAAAAGCCAATTATTGATCGTAGAATTTCAATTTCCTTTGATTCTAAATTATTGCGCACATTTGTGCACACGGGTGGAAATATGTGATTTGACTTTCTTTTTTCGCAATTGGTTGGATTGCGTGATTGAGTTTCGGTGGAATATTCCGTGATTGGATTAATAGTGAAACGTGTTAGAAGCTGCTATACAAAGCATGGATTCACCGTGTTCAAATTGCACTTTTAAGAAGAACTGATCGTAAGACTATGTCCCTAACATTATGCTATTGACAATTGACAAAAGTTACTTACCTTAGAATAATAACTGGATTTGCATCACGTTGCACTGCCTGCAATTTTTACACTTATTCACTGCAAACGTTCATCAAATTGAATCAGCTATACTAAATTTGAAGTCCGTAATTGAAGTGTCAAACTTTGTTAATTTCTCAAGCTTAATATCAAGTTCCTGTCCATCACAGTTTCAAAGGAACTTCTATTCCATACCAGCCTTATTCTGCTGAATCAGAGTCAATGCTGGCTAAACAGTTCTCAGTGGAAGCACTTGCATGACCTTCCAGGAATTCATATTACGCCGCACGGTGTCCAGGTGCACACCAAGTTGTGGCAACACAATGTCTTGCTTCTCTTCTTGAAAATCCCAGTACAGATGGGGCAACAAGTAACGCTCTGGGAGAAAATATCACTCACCCAGCACCGGAGCTGACACCGTCTCATTTTTTGCCCCACTCTGCAACGGTGCTGAGTTGCCCGAAGGAGGGCGCAACGCCCTCGCACTTGACTGGAATGATGTATTTGAACCTTCCGGGGACCTCCAACCAACCCACTGCTTATCGTGTGGTCGTTGTACCGTGAAAATTAAAAACAAGCAAAGTGTACCGCTCGAAAACTGTTGCCTGCTTGCAGGGGCAAGCAAGTGGAGCTCTCCCGGACTCGGGACTCGTGCAACGGTAATCAATCACTGTTTTTCTTCCACGAATTTCTCCCCGACCCCCTCGCTGAACGCGTTCAAGTGGTTACCGAAGAATTCCAAGTTTCACAGCTGCCGGGGCAAATCTTGAAACAAAGTTGTGTGCGCCCCTCGCACCCCCTTACGATGGCCTCACTCAATACCGTTCTCGGAATTCCCGAAGAAACTTTGTCCCCAGAATTTCCGCCACCGAAGCCGAAGAAAAACTGTGAAACCACCCACTTACCCCACCCCTTGGTGGCCAAGCGAGTTGTATTTCAGGGTTTCGGGTTCACTAGTTTCGGCGAAATACTTCTGTGGTCGATTTATTTGCCAACTTACAGAACCTCGCAAGATGTGCATCCACAGCTGCAGCGCTCGAAAAGAAAAGAAAAAAGTTCCCCGTAATCGAATACGCAGCTGCCGAATCACAAATTGATGCAAAAAAAAAAGCTGCAGCTTGAGCCCAGCATTTGTCGGACGAACGTGACACGATGGCCAAGCTGCGAGGACGAGGACGAAGAAAAACTTTACTCGTAATGATTTGGTTGGCAAAAGTTTCGGGTCATCTGATTTGCAGTCAACCTCCCTCGAGGATGATGGAGATGAGCTTGGGTGACCAGCAGCTGTAATCTGGAGAGCAGTTCGCGTGCATCGCAAATGAGCTCGTTTGCGGGCATTTGCGATGGAATGGAATGGGTTTTTTCGAAAGTTGACAATTGACAGAGGGTAGGTACTTACCACGGGGGTATCATTCAGTTACAACTGCTTCGCAGTTATTACTCGTCACTTACCTGCAGATTTTACACTGAAACACTTCAATCTTTTAAGAAGCTACTCTGGATTACTTTGAACTTGAAGTCCGTACTTGAAATGTCATAATATAGATTTATCTTTGCTAAAAAAACTGCACTGCAAAATTTGGGTTGCCATTTCAGTAAAATAAATAACTGAATGCGATTCAGTAATCATTACTTTTGCTGAAATTCGGAAAGGAACAAAAACAGATGGGAATTCGCTTACAAAGCGAACGTCCGTGGCTGACTGCCCCTTTGAGCCGGCCGCGCAAAAACGGTCCTTTTCGGAAGCTTTTAAAGCTAGATTCCAAATTTGAGCTCATTCTGTTCACGGGAACCCCTCCCTCTGATTGCTTGAAGTTTGTATGGGAAAAATCATCGAAATGTATGGAGATTTTTTTTGCTGAAAATTTAGTAGCTTAGTGATGGGTCAATCTTTGATTTCAGCCCCGAGAAAGCCCGGATTTGGACCACCTTAATATGCATACAAAAAGTTCAAAAATAAATAATTATTTTGCCCAATTGATTTTATTGTGCGAAGGGTCAAATAAAAAATTGGCTAATATTATTAGATTGTACTTATTTTTTCAGAAAAGTTCTAAGCAATATCTACAACTTTGCATAAACCACCAAGTTGATCGAAACATCCGATTCCTAGATATAGATTTTGAAATATTTAAATAAACATGGCAAAATGTTATCTTTGGTCATAGAAAAGGTACACACAAAGTTTCTTCTAATTCAAAAAATACAAAAAATAATCATTGTTCAAAGTGTCTGACAATTGCTCCGTTACTAATTTTTGTATAAAAGAGAGACAATGAATAAAAAAAATAAAAAAATACAAATAAATTACATGAAGGAAAAGAAAGTCGTTTCTATTACACCATATTCTTGATTTACACAACGAAATGGGGGTGTTTAATTCGAGAATCGTTTAAATAAAAAATGTCCATGACTTAAATTGAGAATATGACTTAAATTAAGAATCTTTGGGATTTCGTAATTTGTCGGAGAATTTTCATCATGTATCAATTGTATTTGGTTTAGTTATGTCATTAAAACATTTAAGCATGGTTTTGGAACACCTGGGATGTTCTAGTCCATCCGAAACTTCCGGAAATTTTGTGCAGCAGGCTAACCGAAGAAACAAGTTGAAACTTCAAAATTTTGACAACGGATCCTACCCAGACTGCTTCAGTGAGTGCGGTAGGCTACAGTGCATTGTTGTAACAACTTATTGGGATGATCTGGGACATCCAAGGACTCCCTGGAGTTAAGATCTGTGGGTCTACCGCCGTAACAAGCAAGAGGTCGACGGATTTTGACCCCGGAACATATCCGCATAGCTTCAGTGAGTATGGTAGACTACTTTGCTGATGTGTAGGGATATCCTGGGTCATCCAAGGACTCCCTGGAGTAAAGATCTGTGGGTCTACCGCCGTAACAAGCAAGAGGTCGACGGATTTTGACCCCGGAACATATCCGCATAGCTTCAGTGAGTATGGTAGACTACTTTGCTGATGTGTAGGGATGTCCTGGGTCATCCAAGGACTCCCTGGAGTTAAGATCTGTGGGTCTACCGCCGTAACAAGCAAGAGGTCGACGGATTTTGACCCTGGAATATACCCGCATAACTTCAGTAAGCATGGTAGACTACTTTGCTGATCTGTTGGGCTGTCTTGTGTCATCCAAGGACTCCCTGGAGTTAAGATCTGTGGGTCTACCGCCGTAACAAGCCAGATGTCGACGGATTTTGACCCCGGAACATATCCGCATAGCTTCAGTGAGAATTGTAGACTACTTTGCTGATGTGTA
This sequence comes from Culex pipiens pallens, assembly GCF_016801865.2. Taxonomy (NCBI): domain Eukaryota; kingdom Metazoa; phylum Arthropoda; class Insecta; order Diptera; family Culicidae; genus Culex; species Culex pipiens. The sequence continues at coordinate 91,337,783 of NC_068937.1, read as the reverse complement.
GGGATGACCTGGGTCATTTAAGGACTCCCTGGAGTTAAGATCTGTGGGTCTACCACCGTAACAAGCAAGAGGTCGACGGATTTTGACCCTGGAATATACCCGTATAGCTTCAATAAGTATGGTAGACTACTTAGCTGATGTGTTGGGCTGACCTGGGTCATCCAAGGACTCTCTGGAGTTAAGATCTGAGGGTCGACCACCGTAACAAGCAAGAGGTCGACGAATTTTGACCCCGGAATATACCCGCATAGCTTCAGTGAGTATGGTAGACTACTTTGCTGATGTGTAGGGATGTCCTGGGTCATCCAAGGACTCCTTGGAGTTAAGATCTGAGGGTCTACCACCGTAACAAGCAAGAGGTCGACGGATTTTGACCCCGGGACTTACCCGCATAGATTCAGAGCGTATGGTAGACTACTTTGCTGATGTTCTAGGATGTTCTAGGTCGTCCAAGGACTCCCTGATGTTAAGATCTGAGTGTCTACCGCCGTAACAAGCCAGAGGTCGACGGTTTTTGACCCCGGGACTCACTCGCATAGCTTCAGTGAGTATGATAGACTAATTTGCTGATGTGCTGAGATGTTCTGGGTCATCCAAGGACTCCCTGGAGATATGATAGACCACCAGATCTTAACTCCAAGGAGTCCTTGGATGACCCCGGACATCCCTACACATCAGCAAAGTAGTCTACCATACTCACTGAAGCTATGCGGGTATATTCCGGGGTCAAAATTCGTCGACCTCTTGCTTGTTACTGTGGTAGACCCTCAGATCTTAACTCCAGAGAGTCCTTGGATGACCCAAGTCAGCCCAACACATCAGCAAAGTAGTCTACCATACTTACTGAAGCTATACGGGTATATTCCAGGGTCAAAATCCGTCGACCTCTTGCTTGTTACGGTGGTAGACCCACAGATCTTAACTCCAGGGAGTCCTTAAATGACCCAGGTCATCCCTACACATCAGCAAAGTAGTCTACAATTCTCACTGAAGCTATGCGGATATGTTCCGGGGTCAAAATCCGTCGACCTCTGGCTTGTTACGGCGGTAGACCCACAGATCTTAACTCCAGGGAGTCCTTGGATGACACAAGACAGCCCAACAGATCAGCAAAGTAGTCTACCATGCTTACTGAAGCTATGCGGGTATATTCCGGGGTCAAAATCCGTCGACCTCTTGCTTGTTACGGCGGTAGACCCACAGATCTTAACTCCAGGAAGTTCTTGGATGACCCAGGACATCCCTACACATCAGCAAAGTAGTCTACCATACTCACTGAAGCTATGCGGATATGTTCCGGGGTCAAAATCCGTCGACCTCTTGCTTGTTGCGGCGGTAGACCTACAGATCTTAACTCCAGGGAGTCCTTGGATGACCCAGGACATCCCTACACACCAGCAAAGTAGTCTACCATACTCACTGAAGCTATGCGGATATGTTCCGGGGTCAATATCCGTCGACCTCTTGCTTGTTACGGCGGTAGACCCACAGATCTTAACTCCAGGGAGTCCTTGGATGACCCAGGATATCCCTACACATCAGCAAAGTAGTCTACCATACTCACTGAAGCTATGCGGATATGTTCCGGGGTCAAAATCCGTCGACCTCTTGCTTGTTACGGCGGTAGACCTACAGATCTTAACTCCAGGGAGTCATTGGATGTCCCAGATCATCCCAATAAGTTGTTACAACAATGCACTGTAGCCTACCGCACTCACTGAAGCAGTCTGGGTAGGATCCGTTGTCAAAATTTTGAAGTTTCAACTTGTTTCTTCGGTTAGCCTGCTGCACAAAATTTCCGGAAGTTTCGGATGGACTAGAACATCCCAGGTGTTCCAAAACCATGCTTAAATGTTTTAATGACATAACTAAACCAAATACAATTGATACATGATGAAAATTCTCCGACAAATTACGAAATCCCAAAGATTCTTAATTTAAGTCATATTCTCAATTTAAGTCATGGACATTCTGATTTTAAGTCATGACTTAAAAAAAGTTGCGTAAATCGAGAATCGTTTAAAAAAAGGTGACTTAAAAAAAGAATATGGTGTATTGACTTCGAACTTTTTTTTTTTCATAAAATTATTTTTATTAGGTCCTTTTCGGTACTGGGACCTGGTTAGGACCGAGTCGGCTTTTGTAATTACATTTGACTTAATAATTACAGAGGATCTTGTGTGTAAATGTTAGTGGGAGGGGAGCCGATTACCCGCGGCCTACTCGGGGTTAGTAGGGAAGGGATTGATGTTAAAGACAAGGCGTGGGATGGGAAGGGGGATTGTGTAGGGGTCTTGGTTGGCTCTGCTGGCCTTTGCTTGTGTCCTCAGCCGCAACTCGGTGTCCAGCTGCTGGGGCGTTCTTGCTTTGCTTCCGGTGCAATCCAGAAACGACGGCTTTGTGTGAAGGCGAGTTATACTAACTGAAGGAAAACTAACTGAAGGAAAACTAACTGGAAGAAAACTAAATGGATATTTTGGAATCTACGAGGAACTGATAGATCGGATAGAGAACATCAAGGTCTAGTTGAGATAACGCGTCTCGCATCGGGATTTCTGGTGGTCTTCCTCGGGCCCTGAGGGTATCTTTCAACTTAATTCTGTGCCCATACGAGATGGTCGATGTCCTGATAACCCTGCCCACAGTCGCATAAGTTTGTATCACTCATGTTGATACGGTAAAGATGAGCCTTGGACGAGTAATGGTTCGACATAAGGCGGGACATCGTTCTGATGAATCCACGCGTCAAGTCCATTCCCTTGAACCAGGCTTTTCTTTGCACCTTAGGTCGTATGGAATACATCCAACGTCCCTTGGTGTCGTCGTCCCATTGTTTTTGCCAATCCAGGAGCGCACGCTGCCTCGGCAAACCGTAGCATTCTTGTAGGCTAATTGGCCTTTCAAAAATGTCTCCACGCTCAGCACCCTTCTTGGCGAGCAAGTCCGCTTTCTCATTACCCGGAATCGAGCAATGAGCGCGGACCCACACCACCGTGATGCTGAAGGACTGAGCCGCCAGGTTGTTTAAAGTCTTGCGTATTTCCGTGAGGAAAAACGCAGACTCCCTGGTCGGCTTCAGAGACCGGATAGCCTCAACAGAGCTAAAGCTATCGGTGAAGATGAAGTAGTGGTCAGGTGGCATGGTCTCGATGATTCGCAGTGCGCAGTAAACCGCGGCTAACTCTGCGACGTAAACCGAACTCGGGTCCTTCAGCTTAAAGAACAGTTGATAAGATTCATGATAAACACCGAAGCCCGTACAGCCGTCGAGCTTGGAGCCATCGGTGAAGAATCTGTTGTTTGGAGGAACATGGTTGAACTTTGATGCGAAGATCGACGGTACAACTCCCCGCAGAAGATGGTTTGGGATACCGCGAGTATCGGCTTTCATGGACGTGTCGAAGCCAATCAGGGTGCTGTTGGTTAACGGAGGCGTGCGCTGTACCGTTGTGCTCGGGCTCCACTCCCACGATGACATAAAGTCATAGTATAGAAGCATGCGCCGAGACTCAACGTGAAGGTTCAGCAACGTTTCAAAGTTGTCAATTACCAGTTTATTCCTGTAATCACACCGGATCAGGAACCGGTAAGACAGTTCGTAGTAACGAGTTCGCAGAGGCAATACTCCCGCCAAGACCTCGAGGGTCATGTTGTGAGTTGAGTGCATGCATCCCAAGACAATGCGAAGACTTCGGTACTGTATCCGCTGGAGAACCAACAAGCGTGATTTCGCAGCTGACTGGAAGCAGAAACTGCCATATTCCAGCACCGAGAGTATCGTTGTCTTGTACAGTCGAAGCAGGTCAGAAGGATGAGCACCCCACCGGTTGCCAGAGACACTGCGCAGAAAATTAGTTCTTTGCAGGCACTTTTGCTTCAGGTAGTTAATGTGCTTCCCCCATGTTCCCTTTTGATCGAAGATGGTACCCATGTACATGAAGTGGTTCGACTGCTCGATAGTCTTTCCCGAGAGAGAAAGCTAAAGCAGACTTCGAACTTTGGATAAGGCTATTTGAGTTCAACAACATTGAGGCCATGAAGATAACAAATTATTGTTAAGTACTACTGTCAACTGTCAACTTTAAACAATTATAGCATTCAGAGATTGTTTTTAGCCTGGTCTCAAACCATTCAGCTTTTCTGGAGGGTTTTTTTTATAAGGGCAATTTCCTCAAGATATTGTCTTTCATAAATAGATTATGAAAGCTTCAATCTAAAGGAGACAATCCGTCTCGGGACGAAGAAACCCCGAAAAGGACACGTCCGAGAACGGTTTTCCTATTAGGCTCAGATTTCCTAACGGGACAGCCCCCCCGTTTGGACGTCGTCTCCAATGAAAGGGCAATTCTTGTGCAAGCGAAACCTTGGCCGGTCGGAGCCAGAGTCCGAATGATGATGCGATATTCCATTTATGTAAATTTTTCCTCTTAGTTTTTGTCCCCTTTCATCCCCACCCACCCCTCCTTAGTCCTGGGTGCCGGTCATATCTGGCAATATTTATCTTGTTTTTTTTTCCCGTTCTATTTTCTTTCAACTCCGAGTTCCTTTCGTGGCTTTTCGCAAAAGCAAGAAGCAGGAGAAGCTTTCACTTGTCATGTCATGACTCGGCGAGCCCTCGTCATCGTGTGCGCTCGGTTGCCTACAAACAGGCGCTGGCAATGCTTTTAATAAAATCGTCCCCCCTCCTTCCAGAGGGGGGAGTCTGTTTTTCACCAAATTTCCTGATGAGTGGCAGTTGGGCATCATCCCATGTAACTCCTTTCTCGATGAGTCACGTTTGAGGGATTGTTCGTGTTTTTCTTTCTTTTTTTTTCTCGTCAAAAAAGGACCGTTTTAAACCGAGATGAGCTCGTTGTGTATACTTTCAGGCTGAACGACCTAATCTACCTAACCTTCCGAGTTAACTCGCAACTTTTCAGCACTTTTCAACCTTCTAATAAAAAATCAGGCAGCTAAGAATAAAACCCAAATCGACAAAACTTTCCCCTTCCTCGCTCAAAGAACTCACGACGTTTTTTTTTATTTCTCCAAATTTCCCGAGGGACCCTCACCAACGAGCGGGTTCAGCGACAGCTGAATGGAATTCTGATTTGACTTTGACGTACGTGCGTGGGCTAATTTTGGTCCACTCGTTTAAATGGTTACGGCTTTGCTTCGAAGTGGTGGTTAGGAGGCCGATGACGCGGCCGAACTTGCTTTGGGAAGGAAGTTTGGACAGCTACCGCCTTGGAATACTGATGAGGTGTAGTGGTAAGAAGGAGGTCAAGTGTGGCGTAATTGGAGGACAAATTAAGGGGTTTTGTTGAAGGATCTTAGGGGGTTTAGAAACATGACATGCAGGAGATGGTCATAAATACATGGCTTAAGATTAAGAGTTTTTAAAAACTGACTGTGAATTTAGCCATCTGAGGGATTTTTATTATTTTGAAGATTTCTTTTTTTTTTACTATCGAGATGTTAAACTTTCTGTCAAGCTTCTGTGAAATTTACCATGCAAGCTGCGAAAGTTTTACTCTATGTAACCGGTTCAAATCTATTTTTTGATTGCTCGTTACAATACCCGAGCAGGTGGAAATAACTGGAAAAGTTCAAATTCCGTTATTGTTAGGAAGTCAGTACTTGTTATCAAAACAACCAGTTTAGCTGTTATAATAACACAAAATAAAAGCAAAGATTTGTTCGTGACTTTTTTACGGAAATTGTCATAACTCTGAATAGAAACAGTTAGAGTCCCACTTTTTGTGTTAGGTCCTGTAGAAATGTTATATAAAGTTAACGAGACCTAAACTGACCTGATTGATTCAATAGTTTCTTCAAAAAGCCAAAAAAAAAAAACTTGCGAAAATATCTATCTCAGCATTTATGACAAATCTATGAGTTATGATAATTTCCGTAAAAAAGTCGAAGCAAAAATTTTGGTCAAAATTTTCCCATAGTTCCGGTCATATTCTCCGACAACTCACACAGCAGTTGCTCAGACCCCTCTTCGATTTGCGTGAAACTTTGTCCTAAGGGGTAACTTTTGTCCCTGATCACAAATCTGAGGTCCGTTTTTTGATATCTCGTGACGGAAGGGCGGTACAACCCCTTTCATTTTTGGACATGCGAAAATAGAGGTGTTTTTCAATAATTTGCAGCCTGAAACGGTGATGAGATAGAAATTTGGTGTCAAAGGGACTTTTATGTAACATTGGACGCCCGATTTGATGGCGTACTCAGAATTCCAAAAAAACGTATTCTCCATCGAAAAAAAAAACACAACAAAAGTTTAAAAAACTCTGCCATTTTCCGTTACTCGACTGTACAAAATTTTGAAACATATGTCATTTTAAGGAAAAATTTTATGTACTTTTCGAATCTACATTGACCCAGAATGGTAATTTTTTCATTCAGAACAAACTTTTCATTTTAAAATTTCGCGGTTTTTCTAACTTTGCAGGGTTATTTTTTAGAGTATAACAATGTTCTAAAGAGTTGTAGAGCAGACAATTCCAAAAATTTAGATATACAAACATAAGGGGTTTGCTTATAAACATCACGAGTTATCGCGATTTTACGAAAACAAGTTTTGAAAGAGTTACATTTTCCGATCTCTTTGTTTCGTCGTCCGTGTCTGTCGCGTGTGACCACGAACGGCCATGATCAATGACGACCAACTTTTTCAAAACTTTTTGTCGTAAAATCGCGATAACTCGTGATGTTTATAAGCAAACCCCCTATGTGTATACATCAAATTAAAATAATTTTTTTTGGAATTGTCTGCTCTACAACTTTTTAGAACATTGTTACACTTTAAAAAATAACCCTCAAAGTTGGAAAAACCGCGAAATTTTAAAATGAGTGGTTCTGGGTTAATGTAGATTCAAAAAGTACATTAAATTTCCCTTAAAATGACATGTTGCCAAACATTTTACAGTCGAATAACTGAAAATCGCAGAGTTTTTAAAACTTTATTAGTGTTTTTTCGATGAAAAATACGTTTTTTAGGAATTCTGAGTACGCCATCAAATCGGGTGTCCAATTTTACATAAAAGTCGCTTTGACACCAAATTTCTATCTCATCAAAAAATCGAAGAGGGGTCGGGGCAACTTTTCCCGATTTCGTGTGAGTTGGTAGAGATTTACCCATTTAGCAAAATAAAAAATAATAATAACAAATTGGGTTATGGAAAATTGGTAAAAAATTTCCCGCAGTTAAAATAAAATTCAACAAAAAAACAATAATAACAAATTAGGATATGACTGACGACTGTTTTATAAAAGTTGGAATATCACATGAATAACGCGATCAATGATTCAATGATTTTCCATATTCCATACTTTTAGTTATTACTGTCTTACCCTCTCATAATATCTGTTCAATAGCGAATCTTCTGGCTGTCGATCTTCTCGATCTCAATATTGCTCCATCTGTCAATTTATTTTCAGTCCCTTCAAATAGCATGCTTTGATTTTTCGTTCTATAATATGATACCTCCCTCCCTCTACGGTCCCTTCAATATTGACACAGAGAGAGTCCACTATATCAAATCTGCACAGAGAAAAAATCATGGTAATTTCACCTCTGAAAATGAGTAATTTTGCCACTTTTCTGGTGTAATGTCACAAAAACAAAAATTACAGAAAATCTTCATTTTCCATACATTTTTTTGATTTTTTTGTCAGGTTGCTAAAACGAAACCATAACAAAAAATTTACCTAGGTGTTACAAACGTGGCTTATGTAGAACACCTAGATGTTTAGGTATCAAAAGATCGGAAATTGTATGCCCTTTCATAGGGCACATAGGTTGTCTTGTGAAACGTGGACCGGTTCAGATGCCGGCAGATTTTCTGCCGACGTAATTCCGGGATGGTACGAAATTTCATCAAAAAATCAATTCTATTGATGCAATGGCCCCCAAAACAATGTTATATCCACTCCAAAATGTTTACTTAGGTATTCTATGGCAACATATAGACAATAAGTTAGCTTAAAAGTTTGAAAAATTATGTTTAGTTTTCAGAGTTATATAGGTAAACTAATGCCAATCTAATCAGGCAACAGACTCAAATTTGTTAAACGACACTATTATGGCAGTCCGTGCTTGAAGCCACTTTCCCACAATCAAACATCAAACAGCTTACAATCCACCGTATCGCAAGCTCGCGCACGCTATACGGAGAGCTCAAACTTGGCGATAATCGGATCGAACTTCCAGTCAATCTGCAAGCTGTTTTTTTTTTCTCTCTCCTGTTTTGTGTTTCAAGCCTCAAACCCGATTTGTGCCACCAATTGAGCCAAATCGTATCCGGTCGATCAGCTGTGAATTGATCCTGTTGATATTTTATCGAAACTCGGAGCGAACGAGCCGGAAAGCCCGGGCCAATTGTTTCGAATAGCTATTAAAACTTTTCCTAATAAGCAGCGGTGAGCCGGCGAAGGCGGCGTGCCCCCAGGTGATGACGAAAAGGTCAGTGGTGGAAAAATCACGCACCAAGTTAAGGTTTCCCATCACAGTTTCAAAATTTCGAACAAAGAGAGCCTTGCTGCTGGTCATTCCGTGAAGCGTTCGCTTTTGCATGATTGAGAGACGAGGCAGCGCCGGAGTTTAATGAGTTAAGTTTCGTCCTTTCAGCAGTGTGTTTTGAAAGTGGAGCTTTGAGTTTGTTTTTTGCTTGTTTCGTTTGAACACCATCTATATTTTTCGATATTTTGTTGAGCGCGCCTGGGTGTTTAATCAAACTAAACACACAGAGCAAGTTGGGCCGGAGGGCAGAGTTTCAGGACTGTTTGCAGTTTTCCAGCGGATCCTGTTAATCGAAATGAGTTTAGTGTTTGACTATTTGAGCAGCGAACTGAATCTGTTTGATTTGAAACTGGTGTGAGTCGATTGTCAGAATCAAGCTCAGAGCAGCAGTTTGTTTTAATTTGATTAGAAATTGTTAATTATCAGCAATTTGTATTATTCCTTATTTTATTATAGAATGATTTTGATCAAAATACTGTGTTTTGTTTTTTTGTTTTTTGTTTTTTGTTTTTGGTGTTTTGTTTTTTGTTTTTTGTTTTTGTTTTTTGTTTTTTGTTTTGCATCGATCGTTCATGATTTAATAAAGAACAATTCATGTGAAATAATCCGAAACTAAAACTAAAATCCAAGTCAAGTCATTCAACTCCTTGTCCTGCGACTGTTATGCGCACGCAAATCAATCACTCAACAAAAGAAAAGTGAAACATAACCCGGCTCTTTCACAGTAACAACACCAACAACATTGGCCAGACAATTGGCAACCATCATCGCCACACAGCGGAGAAAGCGAACAAGGGAAAAGAAAGCAAAAGCCTGGCCGGTTGCCAACTTCCAAGAGCTCGAAGAAAGGGGTTGCCAGCTCACAGTGACGCAACCCCCCCCCCCCCTTTTTCAGACATCTTGGCTGGGCGCGTGCTGAGCAAAGGAAAAGACACAGAAAGACATTACTTAATTGACTTTTAAATAACAAGAGAGAACGGGCGAGCTTGAGATGTTGAGTTTATTTTCGGTTTTGCGAAACCAAACCGGGCGAGAGAATCCTTGTGGGAAATCAAACAGGAGAGGGGGTGGTGGGTAAATACTATTACTTAATTTCAATCGAGCAAACTTGAGTTCGATGTAACTTTCAATCATTTCCCAAAAGGCACTTGCTGCTGCTGCTGTTGGTGGTTGAGCAATTGGAAATTAAACCTCCACTTGAAGTAAGCTCCATCGAAATGCTTCCGGAACGACCCCGGAAGTCGCCCTCTCCTGCAGGAAGTAGCTGAAGAAGAGCGATTACTTCAACAGTAAACAACCTCCGAACCTTTTGCAGGTCCCCCAGGGGTCTCGCATGACAAGCTCGTTCTTGGAAACCACTTCTGGAATGCATCCATTGCTTCCCTCAAGCAGTGTTGCCAAGCTTCGAGCGTGCGACATGGCCGTCGACGGGAAATTGATCACTTCCATATCTCGTGTACGCAGCAGGAGAGCAGGAAGCTTCCAGAAGTAGGTAGTTGTGTAATATAGTACAGACTGCGACAAGCACTGCGAGTGTACTTAGCGATGGCCCTTGACCACTTGGCAGCTGTAGAAGACGCTCTTTTGTGTGCGTGTGTGTAACAGGATGTTCGCTCGTGTGTGATGTGAGAGCTGGTTGAGAAAGCTTTTCTGCCAAAAATCAGTACTTTTTTTAAAACATTATTTGTGTCTTAAATTTGCTTGAATTGAGTTTGACCGTAAAGACTCATTAATTGAATGCAACAGCTTCGAGGATTTACAAATATTTAATTTGGAATGTATGACAAAAGGTCGAAAGACATAAAGTCGAATGCCAAAAGGTCGAATGGACAAAACGTCGAAAGGATAAAAGGTCGATTAAAAAAACTTTTGATGTGAGCCCAAATATACAAATATTGAAAAGTAGCTATGGAAAGGTGATTTGAACGTTTTTCTTTAATTTCACTTCTATATTATTAAAAATTTAAAGGTCTTCTGAATAAAAACTTGCCCCTAGATTGTTGTAGACTTTTTGAAAATGGGGGGGGGTTCGCGTTTTTCAGCCTCTCTTACAATCGTCCTTACAAACGGTGCACAAAGGACACTAGCGCAACTGCCGAAAGGTTGAAAATGGGTAGAAAACTTGCAACAATATTTAAAAAGCAAAACTTTTTCATTTCTCGCTATATAAATAAAAAAAATGTAAAAGTCTCTAAAAAATTCCAACGATTTTTAATTAATAATATAAAAACTTACAACATATTTTAGAAGTAGTACTTTTAAAAAGAACCACTAATATTTGAAAGTATGGAACCAATCACAAAACCATTAGGACAGTCAAGAATGGGTTGTTTAATTAAAAAAAAACTAAAAAATATTATAGAAGTCGATTTTTTTTAATAAACTGCTCATGTTTGAAAGAATTAAAAAAGTCACAAAAATATTATGATAGTCAAGAAAAAGTTGTTTTTGTATATAAAAATTAACTTCCAAAATATTTTAGAAGTTGAACTTTTTTTTGGAAGAATAGCTCATGTTTGAAAGAATGGCAAAAACTCACAAAGTATTACGACAATCAAGAAAAGGTAACGTCATGATTCGAATTCCTGGACGCTTCGAAACCCGGACACCTCATCTTGTTTTATCAATTATTTGGATATAAGTTCGCATTATGGATGTCAAAACTGTGTTATTTGATGAATTCTAACATCAACTTTCATTTAAAGTTTGTTTGAACGCTGTAGTTAATGTCAAAACAATAAAATAAAATAAAATTATAAGATTACCAAAAATGCGAAACATTTCACGTGAAATATTTCATAGGCGTCCGAAGGCAAAGCAGAAATTTATGGTTTTGATTTCCTCAAATTCTAGCAAATTTTTATATAAAATATCGATTGTTTTGATGTTAACAGCTTATTTGAGACCTTAAGAATGCCATCCACTAACATTTCAGTCCAAATATGTGCGATTCATTAGCAAAAACGAGTGTCCGAAATTCGAAGCAAAAGTGTCCGGATTTCGAATCAGCTTTTATCAGTGTCCGGGATTCGAAGCACAACAAGTCATATTAATTTTTAAATTCTGATGAAAAATTGTAAGAAAAGACATTTTTTGCATGCATTCTCTTAAAACTGACTGTTAATACTACATCCTGATGATATTTCTTCATTTCCAACTTATTACATGATTTTTGTCAGCTATAACGAAAATGATATGCTACTAAGTGTCCGGATTTCGAATCATGACGTTACGTTGAAATTATTTTACAAATTTTGTTTAAGTGTATTGCTTCAATTTAAACATATAAATTTTGAATTCCACATTTCATAAAAACACAAAAAAATACAAAAACCTCTGGCATTTCTTGTGACAAAGCTGGTATAAAGGTGAGTCATGTCAAAAAAAGGGAAATTTAACGTACTTTTATAATCTGTAATAACCCAGATGGATATTTTTTTCAAAGCAAAACAATAATTTTAAAATGTTGCTTTTTTTATTTGCAGGGATATTTGTTCGAGTGTATTAAGGTCCTAGAAAGTTGTAAAACAGATAATTAAAAAAATGTGATGTGAGAAAGGGTTCACATGTATTCTTCACGAGTTATCAAAATTTTACAAAAAAGACATTTGAAAAGCAAAGAGTATTTTCTTTAAAACATGAGCATGAATTTTAAACCGATCAGACCATCAAATAAACATGAATTGAATTGATGTCAATAAGAGTTTTAAACGATAAAACCCCTAACTAGAAATAAAAGACAACATTTAAAAACGTTTGAGACCAATAGTTTAAATTATAAAATTTTATGTATTTACAAAATCGGTATTTTGTGAAAATTTGAATTCAGTAGTGTTTTTTTTATTACGTAAGCAAAATTAAGGTTTTTTTTTCGTTAGAACAACCGAAAATAAGTCAGAATATAAAAAGAGTTATTTGAATTCCCCAGTCAGTGGCCTCAAGCAGAAATCTAATCATTAGCGCAAATTCTTTCCAACTCTCACATTGTTTACAACTATTTTGTGGGCTTCCGACCCACACAAACACAAAAACTCACCCTCATACACACATATTACAGAGCAACACTTTTGCATGGATTTTTCCCTTTTTCTTTCTCTCCAAACAAGACAAACCACCAAACAATACTCCAAAAGAATGGCCGAGAAGGCAAGAAAGCAACGGGGGAGAGAGACCAAGCTAGAAAATTTAATTAAAACTTTGTACTTTTTCCCTCGCAAGATGCACTTGCACACAGACAACACAAACACACAAACAAATCCGGACACGAACACACACACACATCAGTTAAGTACTTACAGCAGTGGAGCTGTAATGAATTTATGGCACAACTATTCTCGACATGAAATTGAACCACTTTTGCTTCGCAAATGGGCAAACTCTATTTTTAGGGGCATTTTATTTGCCAACTTTGGGGGGGAGAAAAAAAAATATTTAGAAATTCTTCGACAACTGTCTCAATTCTTGAGTATGATACTAATTATATATTTTTTATCTATATTTTTCAGGTAAATAATTTCTTAGATCATCCTGCTGGAATCCAAAATCAAGCAACAATTCACGTAATTATTCAAACAAAATATGAAAGACGGAAATTGATTATCTTTTTTACAAGTTTAAAATGCCAAACTTTTACTAGAAATTTTCCATTTACACTTTGATAAAAATAAAAAAAAAACTAAAAATTGGGTGATATAATAAAAATTCCTTTTTACATTAAATTCAAGTAAAGTAAGTAAGTGAATGAGTGAGTGAATGTGTGAGTGAGTGAGTGAATGTGTGAGTGAGTGAGTGAGTGAACGAGTGAGTGAGTGAGTAAGTGAGTGAGTTAGTTAGTGAGTTAGTGAATTAGTGAGTTAGTGAGTTAGTGAGTAAGTAAGTGAGTGAGTGCATGTGAACGTGACATATATCTGAAAAGTTCTAAAATTAAAAATTAATTACTTTAAACACAGAGCAATGCTGCTAAGAGAGGTCTGATTAAGCTTAACAGTCAAACAATGGCTTTTCTGATTCTGCCAACTCAACAAATGGCAAACAATTCAAATATGAAAATCAACAGCAATTTCACGACAGTACAGTCTTCCTGCACCCCGAAACCACTCTCTGAAGGCTCAGAACTGCTCTGAAAATTTCATCACCACAAGATTCAAACTTTCTCGTCTCGAAGAGGGACATCTTCCAGATCGCCCTGGATGTCGAGACGAAACTGCACTGCTGCTGTTATCACTATTATTTATTTAAAACACTTTCGCTAATGCTTCTTGAGGGGGTTGACTCTTGTAACACTCGTCTGCCCCACTGAGATGGGGCAAAGTTTTGTGTTTGGAATCCAATTTCTTGTGCCAGAGCCAGAGTATGTGCTCATACCACACGAGTTACACACGCCAGAGGCAGAAAGTCACACCAGCAGAGAGTGAGACTTCGACTCTGAGCTCAAAAACCGAAACTGTTGCAAGTGTTGGCAGAGAGCACAGTTCAAACAAATATTATCACTGTTCTAGCACTGACGGAATCGATGGAACACGCAGAAAAAAAAAGTGTAATTTTGATTGTGTTTTAGCCACTAGTACATCGACAACGTCGAAACACATTTCTTTCCGTGCAAGAGTGAAGAAAGGAATTACCCAAAGCTAACCCGGCACACTGGAACGAACCGTACATGCAAAGCTCTCCACCAGCGTTGATGGAGAGACCCCTCGACTCGATTGTACTCGTGTCATTTGTGTTGGAAGCCGCAAAAAAAAAACTTCGTTTCCAGTGGGTTATGGGATAAGCTTCCTGGCAGCAGCAGCTTCCCCACTGGAAACAGTTTCGTTTATTTACATTTGAAATAAATTCCAGCACAACACAGAGAGCAGAAGAGTTGGGGGCTGCCGGCTGAAGTTTGCCTTGGTTGAACGCACCAGTAACAAAGTTCAAGAGTGTGTAAATCTAGACTTGTCTGTTGCCAGGGAATGCAGCACGGGGATGCAAATAGTAGGAAATTAACCATGCATCTTCATTTTGTAATGCAATAACTTTAATAGCTATGACCACTCGGGTACCGCGCCGCTTCTCCGACTTTCCAGGAAAATAGTTCAACGATCTGCAACTGGGGTAAATATTGATGGTGGAAGTTTGCTCTTGAGTATTCCATTAAGTGTAAGTCCATAAGTCTTGCAGCTTTCGATGCTGCAGTAGTAATTGGAAAATTATTGAGTTTGCTTTTGCAGTGCGAATAATTTCATGATTGACCCCCAGTTTGATGGAGTTGTTTTATGATCTTAGTCTCTTCTGTGATACGGGCACAATGAATAATGAAATATCAAACGTTGATTTTTTAACATTCTGTACAAACAACGATTAAAATGAGAGTAATTCTCGTTGAAGTGGACCACTATTTACACATGTTTTTGAAAATCAACAACAATGAACATTTTTAATATCTCCCATCAAGTTGTTTTTGAACAAAGGGGTATCGCCCTTAAGAAACCATAACCGATTGGTCAAATTTGTAAATTCATAAAAGCAATCAAAAATGTTTTGCAATTGGGTTATGGCAAACTTTAACTATTGAGCAATTCACTCTGCGCATTTTTATTATTTTTTTTTGTATTTTTTAATTTAGCATTTTGTGTCATTGGTTCACCCATATAAGGCTCCATAAAATTTTGGCAGCTGTCCTTACAAAAATGGTACGTAAATATTCAAAAATCTGTATCTTTTGAAGGACTTTTCTGATCGGTCTGAGGACTGCTCAGAAAATAATTTTCACAAGTAATCAATTTCCCAAAATCCATATCTTTTATTTATTTTTGAATATTTTTATGTTAAAAAAATAGAATTTTTACTCCAAAACACTATTTTCAAAATGTAGCCACTTTAAGTTTAATTTTAACTAAAAATTCTAGTTTAGGATTTTTTTTTTAATTGTATCCTTGATTCTCCAGTCTTCATTTTTTTTCGAAAAGATGAGAAATTTTCCAATGAAATTTCCCAAGAGATATTAAGATTGGCATTTTGGTTGCTGAAATACAGCAAATATAAGAAAAAGAAACATGAAATTTGAAGTTTTTTAAGTCTCATCGAAACAGCCTTTTATTATCAGAAACTAATGGTCCTTTTTCAATGTTAAATAATGAAATATTTGTGAAATTTTCTGATCTTTTCAAGAATAATATTTAAGAATTTTAGAATCCAATCCATAATTCAAACAAAATTTTCTAAGATTTTAAATTGAAAAAAAAAATAGTTTGAAAAAGTTTAAGTTTAAAAGTATGAGTACTGAGACATGTTTACAAAATATAGTTTTTTTAAATACCGCCATCAGGGCTGACATTGGGTCTTGGGGTGAGATTGGTTCATACAAAAATCCTGAATTATGTATGACCCAATATCAAAACTGATGAGGGTACCATTTTTTTTCTAATATGGATATGGAATTACTTGAAATTTTGCTTAGATTTGCACTGCATAGTTATTTTTTGTTTTAAAAAAAATAATAAAATTTTAACAATTATCGTATATTCTCTATTTTTCTTAAATTTGTGATGATGTTAAAATTTCAAGTTTCAGCATTTTTGTGCGTAGTACTTAATTTATTACGAATTACCTTCAATTCTAAAAAAAAACGAAGTTGACTTTTCGCCACCCTGGGCTCCTAAGTGTATGAAAGTATGGCACGGTGCGACGGCGCCGAATGCCCATATTTACACAAAGAATTTTAGAGCGCCCGTCGCGGGATTCGAACCAGTGATCTCTGGATTTTGAGTCCAGTGCGCGGTCCGATTGATCCACACGGGCGGGACAATACCTTCGATTCTAATGCATTGAAAATTTGAAAAAAAAATCGTCTTTTTTTCCTAAATGTCATTTTTTTTTAAGCTTGTGTAAATTTTAGTGTTCTAAACTAAAAATATTGTGAAAACTTTAGTGTTCTACACTTAAAACCTAAAGTATGAAAATTTTGAAATTTTAGTTCCTAAAAATAACGTTATATTGTTGTGTATTGTAGGTGAATTTCGGTATTCTGTTATCATTTATCATGAATAATTTTTTTTTTATTCTTTCATTCAAAATTAACCCTCTACAACCTAACCCCGCCTTTAGACGGGCTTCGATCTAACAAATCGCCAAAAATCAATTTTCCAACCGATTTTTGATCTTTAAAAAGCATTGGAAAGAAGAACTCTTAAAATTTTAGAAAATTTCGGGGTTGGAAGTTGACCTTTGTTTTATGTGACTTTGCCAATGTTTTTAAAAAATGTAATTTTTTTAGGGATCAACTTTGGCTGTGTTTTTTACTAACATTTCCTATATTTTAAGTAAAAAAAAGTATGCAGTAATTTTTGTAGTGTCCCAGACTATGCCTCTGCGCATTTTTTTGCAATTTAAATGATGATGGTGCGATTCTATAGCAGAAAATGTGAAAAACATGCAAAAAATTGAAAAAGTGACTGTAAAAACATGAAAAAATTAGATAGGCGAAATGTAATTATATTAGGTGGTAGAGTAGGCCAAATACTACCAAAAACAAACATAAACCAAACAAGATATATGCAAATTAAAATACTAAAAATGAAACAAGAAAAACATAAAACAAGAGAAGTAAAGTTTTTCGTAGAACAAAAGTTGCTCAAAATGACCTCCTGAACACGGGAAAAATAAATATTTTTGAAAAAAGAATTTGGGCAGTAGAGGGTTAAATTTGAGTTTTATCAATATTTGGCCGCTATCTTTTATTTTAAATCACTTAGGAAGTAGTTTGGGCTCAAACCTAAGCTCGACAATCAAAAATGGGACAATGGAAAAAAAATCCTGAGTGCAATTTCAAGCTTTGCCTTCGGATTATCTAGTCTGGACTTTATGTTAAAAAAACACATTGTTTTGTGAAAATTATAGTATTTTCCACATAAAAGCTTTAATGTAGATAAAATCCATTCTGTACGATACTTCAACTAAAATAAATCTTATTGTTATCAAAAGTAAGTTGAGCAATTCCAGCTCAAATCATGAATTTTTCTGGTACTTTTGTACCCGACCCTCTCCGATTTCAATGAAACTTTTTAGACATGTTATCCTAGGCCTATATAAGCCATTTTTGTGTATATGGAGCCAGTTGCACTCGATAATGACATTTGAGAAGGGCGTAAGGGTTTTAAATATTTTTGTATTTTGTAAATTAAATATTGCTGTATCTCGAAACCGTTGCATCGTATCAAAAAGTGGTCAAAGACAAACTTGTAGGAAATTTGACGGGCTTTCCGAAAGAAAAATACACGCCATTTCTATGAGATTTTTTGATTTTTAAGTTCAAAAGTAAAATTTAAAGGTGATGTCACGATTTTTTTTTCGCTCAAAATTTTTGAGGATTTTGCCTTAGATGTATCAAAAAAACTCACGAAAAATGTAGGATGGTATATCTCTCCTAAAAAAAATACAAAAATCATTTACTAAAACTGTTTTTTTTGAAAAGTGGTCTAAACGTCAAAATTTTTAAAAACCGATAGTGGGAATCGATTCCCCAGACAATTTTACATAAAAGTCTCCATATTGACCATTGTCCTATGTCCAATCCTTGGAAAAATACAGCGATTTAAAAAAAAGGTGCAGGTGGTTATGTTACACATGACCAGTATGACAAAGAACTTAGCAGAAAGCTTTTAAAATTACGCAATTTTGTTGAATTATGCGTCAGATAAAATCAAAACATTAATGGATTTATATTTTCGTTTAATTTCTCTTTAAGCTCCGTATTAAAAAAAACCATGATATCTCTATAATTCGATGTTTGTCCCCCAATCGGAACAATCGTGAGGTAGCGGGCTCTCCAGATTGTTGCCACCTTTTACGAAATGGCCAGTATTGTAAACCATGAGTTGTGATACCCATATTGCCAAAACTCGTTGGTTCAAAAGATGTCTTCCCGGGAAAACTTTCCTTTAGGGCACCGGCCACTGCAGCTTTTGGCCAACTTTTTCTAAATTGCCATTTTCATTACCAATATCAAAAACCATGAAATTTGATACCAATATTGCCCAAAATCGTATGGTTCGGTAAATGTCCTCCCGGGAGAACCTCCCTGAGGGCACCGGCCACTCCAGGTTGTGGCCAATACTGTCAAAATGGCCATTTTCATCACCAGTATCAAAATCCAAGAAGTTTGATACCCATGTTGTCCAGTCTCGTATGGCCTTCCATCGGAACATCCCTGAGGAATCTGGCCACTCCGGGTCTTGTGGCCAGAATATTCCGGTGCCAGGTTGTTGTTTACTCCTCGGCGTCCAACGATAGAATGATTTCCCAGGATTGACGGAGCGGGGTTATATTGGCTTAGAATGGAGACGGATGTCCCGCCCCTTTGCGCCGGTTATCCCATTCCTACGTCATTCGCTTTTTGATGTACTGGTAGGAATGGGAAGTCGTAAAGGCAGCATTTTTGCCAACGATTTTCATTCCATCGTCATCGTTCGAACCGACAACATCGTAGCAGCAGCAGCAGCGGAAAAAAATCAACGACTGGAGGAAATCAAGAGCAAGCTCCGAGAAGAAGAAACACGCCAGCGTGTGCGTGAAATTGC
Organism: Culex pipiens pallens; assembly: GCF_016801865.2. Lineage (NCBI taxonomy): Eukaryota > Metazoa > Arthropoda > Insecta > Diptera > Culicidae > Culex > Culex pipiens. The sequence goes on along the minus strand of NC_068937.1, from coordinate 91,318,718 downwards.
TGCCAAAACGACGTCGAAGGAGAAAAACAAGGCCTACTTGGATGGACGCTCGAGAAGATGGCCACAAGAATCAACTTCTGCTGCAATTTAACAAAATGGCGCTTTTCAGCGCCAACGAAAAATTCACGAAAGAGTTATTGTTTCAAATGATTCATGCACTGCTTTTGGTGCATTTTTAAAGCTTTTGACGCTTGGCGTTTAAATTAATTTAAATATTTCCCCCAAAATTTTCATTTTAAAAAAAAATTAACGAATATTAACAATTTTCGCTTGCAAGTGTCAACGGTCAATCGATCGCAGTTGGCCTTGAACAAGCAAGCGCGTGCTTTGACCCACGCAAAAAATCTTTCCGCTCTCTGATTGGCTGTTTTGTTTTGCCGTGGAGTCGTGAAGGCAGCATTTTTGCCAACGATTTTCATTCCATCGTCATCGTTCGAACCGACAACATCGTAGCAGCAGCAGCGGAAAAAAATCAACGACTGGAGGAAATCAAGAGCAAGCTCCGAGAAGAAGAAACACGCCAGCGTGTGCGTGAAATTGCTGCCAAAACGACGTCGAAGGAGAAAAACAAGGCCTACTTGGATGGACGCTCGAGAAGATGGCCACAAGAATCAACTTCTGCTGCAATTTAACAAAATGGCGCTTTTCAGCGCCAACGAAAAATTCACGAAAGAGTAATTGTTTCAAATAATTCATGCACTGCTTTTGGTGCATTTTCAAAGCTTTTGACGCTTGGCGTTTAAATTAATTTAAATATTTCCCCCAAAATTTTCATTTAAAAAAAAATTAACGAATATTAACAATTTTCGCTTGCAAGTGTCAACGGTCAATCGATCGCAGTTGGCCTTGAACAAGCAAGCGCGTGCTTTGACCCACGCAAAAAATCTTTCCGCTCTCTGATTGGCTGTTTTGTTTTGCCGTGGAGTCGTGAAGGCAGCATTTTTGCCAACGATTTTCATTCCATCGTCATCGTTCGAACCGACAACATCGTAGCAGCAGCAGCGGAAAAAAATCAACGACTGGAGGAAATCAAGAGCAAGCTCCGAGAAGAAGAAACACGCCAGCGTGTGCGTGAAATTGCTGCCAAAACGACGTCGAAGGAGAAAAACAAGGCCTACTTGGATGGACGCTCGAGAAGATGGCCACAAGAATCAACTTCTGCTGCAATTTAACAAAATGGCGCTTTTCAGCGCCAACGAAAAATTCACGAAAGAGTAATTGTTTCAAATGATTCATGCACTGCTTTTGGTGCATTTTTAAAGCTTTTGACGCTTGGCGTTTAAATTAATTTAAATATTTCCCCCAAAATTTTCATTTTAAAAAAAAATTAACGAATATTAACAATTTTCGCTTGCAAGTGTCAACGGTCAATCGATCGCAGTTGGCCTTGAACAAGCAAGCGCGTGCTTTGACCCACGCAAAAATCTTTCCGCTCTCTGATTGGCTGTTTTGTTTTGCCGTGGAGTCGTGAAGGCAGCATTTTTGCCAACGATTTTCATTCCATCGTCATCGTTCGAACCGACAACATCGTAGCAGCAGCAGCGGAAAAAAATCAACGACTGGAGGAAATCAAGAGCAAGCTCCGAGAAGAAGAAACACGCCAGCGTGTGCGTGAAATTGCTGCCAAAACGACGTCGAAGGAGAAAAACAAGGCCTACTTGGATGGACGCTCGAGAAGATGGCCACAAGAATCAACTTCTGCTGCAATTTAACAAAATGGCGCTTTTCAGCGCCAACGAAAAATTCACGAAAGAGTAATTGTTTCAAATAATTCATGCACTGCTTTTGGTGCATTTTTTAAGCTTTTGACGCTTGGCGTTTAAATTAATTTAAATATTTCCCCCAAAATTGTCACTTTAAAAAAAATTAACGAATATTAACAATTTTCGCTTGCAAGTGTCAACGGTCAATCGATCGCAGTTGGCCTTGAACAAGCAAGCGCGTGCTTTGACCCACGCAAAAAATCTTTCCGCTCTCTGATTGGCTGTTTTGTTTTGCCGTGGAGTCGTGAAGGCAGCATTTTTGCCAACGATTTTCATTCCATCGTCATCGTCAACGATCGCAGTTGAGCCTTGAACAATTGCTCCAAAAATTGCCAAAAATCGTATGGTTCGGTATATGTCCTCCCGAGAGAACCTCCCTGAGGGCACCGGCCACTCCAGGTTGTGGCCAATACTGTCAAAATGGCCATTTTCATTACCAGTAT